>NC_135846.1:2982211-3114711 GCF_029677425.1 Wolffia australiana
ACGTTCTGCAAGAAATTGAAGGTAAGCGGTTAGCTTACTAGCGTTCGGGAGAATAACGTTAGTCAGTTCATTCATAACTCGTAAAGCAAAGGCGCGAGTGGCGGGGCGACGGAGCGGGAGCAAAAGTCAATGAAGATTCAGATGCTAAGAAGTCAGATTCATCTTCATCAACGATTCATCAACGCAGCGGCGGTAGCTTAGCGCTTAGGAGTGAAGATGAATCAACGTTCTGAGGCGCAGCGTGCGGCGCGGAAGCGATGAATATGAGGATGAAGACGCGAGTGAGCGGCGTTCTGGCGTCAAAGAAAAGAAAGAAAAGAAGAAGGATAAGTAAAGTCAAGTAAAATAACTACGACAGTTCTTGAAGAACGATAACCGCTCCCGCTCGTAAACTCGCTCGCTCCATTATGCTCCCGCTCGCTCGTCTGAATCTTCACGCTCGTCTTCATCCTCATATATTCACCGCTTCCGCGCCTTCAGATTCAGACGAGCGTGAAGATTAAGATTCAGGTGCGGAAGCGATGAATATTAAGATGAAGGCGCAGAAGCGGTGAATATTAATCTGAAGGCACGGAAGCGGTGAATATTAAGATGAAGACGCGGAAGCGGTGAATAGTAAGATGAAGGCGCGAGTGAGCGGGAGCGGGAGCAAGAGATTAAGATGAATGTTACGAAGTCAATTCAGATTAAGATGAAGAAGAAAGAAGTCAAGAGGCTTCTTTCTTTCCCAGTGGTACGAAGCTGTGAGGTAAACCCTCAACCTGTAGTGAAGTTATAAAAGAAGCATTTTCTACGGGATCCCGAAACTTAAGATGAAGTGTGTTTATCCGGTACTTCTATTGAAACACTGGAAAGAAACTTTCTTCTCTGTTTCAATAGAAGTACCTTACACCTCACACCTTATACACCTTATACACTTAACACTTCACTTCACTTTACTTCACACAATTCACTTCACACTTCACTTCACTTCACTTCACACTTCACTTCACTTCACACTTCACTTCACTTCACTTCACACTTCACACCTCACACCTTACACCTTACACCTTACACCTTATCATCGAAATCGCCGAAACTAAAACCGGGAGGACTGTCCAGGTTTCAAAATTGCGAGATTAACTTTGATCTCCTCAAACCCGCTTACCGGTTTGGAGTCTGTCGGTCGGTCGCCGACGACAAGGTACAGCTAGCACCTTGCATCAACTACGAGATTTATAGTCATGTTCTTGTCACGAGCTGGACTCGAACCAGCATTTAGCTTTTCAACCCACCGATCGTGACTTTTGTTAACCCGCTTCGCCTAAATCTTCAACTAAAAAACTAATTAGAGTAGACTACATCCGGGGTGGCATGACCACAGGGATCTCCTTCTATCTTTTATTTTAGTAATGCACGCTGTAATTGTTACTTCTGTTTTATTTTTGCATAAATACATTTTTTTCTCTTATAAATATGCCCTTTTTTAATAGAATAATTGCATTTCTTCTTGAAATAAATCCCAGAAAATTCCTAAAAATTCGTAAAAAATTCTAGAAAATTCTAGAAAATTCCCTGATTCATTCCCATGTTGATAAATGTCGAAAAAAATTTTTTAATGTGCCATTTTCATCCAAAAATAATTATTTCGAGCTTCAATAAATCCTTACAAATTCATATAATTAACAGAAAATTAGGGAAAAATCAGAAATTACTTGAAAGCATTATTTTCGTATATATATATGATAACAACCCAATTTTAAGCCTTTTAAATGCATAAATCATGCTAATAACATGAAATAAAGACCGAAATTAGGGTGTTATCACATCCTTGTACACATAGGTGCTTATTCAATTTACAGATCCCATCATATCAAGATGCCGTATGATTAAGCGTTCTACTTGTAAAAGAAACAATATGTTCCTAAGTTGTCCATGGTTGTACAGTACATCTGCCACATTACATGTCCCAAGAAACAAATGCATGTTGTACATGGTGATTGGAGACTCATCAAGCCATTTCAATCTAAGCACAAGGTAATGAGCCCTACTCCCACAATTCTATTTCAGAAACTAGTCATGACCTTGCACTCTACATATAAAGAGGCCCTCACAAAACCAATGACAATCATATTCAATTACAAAGTGTAAAGAATTACTGAGGCAGGTTTAAGTACTCCACGAGGGGAGGTTTTATACAGGAAAGTCTTAGCCACTGCGCTGTTCTCGCTTTATTGGTCCCTAAGAAAGATTGTACTTGGTGCATGTGCATCATCTGTTAGATGACATAGTAGATATAATGATAAGGGTCTGAGAATTCTCCAAGTTTGACTTACCGAGCGGCTGTTATCAAGTCCGTATTTGTCTTGGAGATGAGACAAAGATCACCTTCTAAACCAAAGATGGACTATATAAATGGTTGATTCTTGGGGTTCATCGTGTTATCAAAATGAAATGTTGTTGATCCCGATAAGGTATGTGACATCGTGGAATGGACCGTTTCCCAAAACATCCATGACATTTGTAGTTTTCATGGTCTAGCCACTTTCTATAGACATTTAGTCAAGAATTTCAACACTTTTATGACACCGGGTACAAGTTGCTTCCTGTAAGGCAACATTTTTAGAACACCCTTGCTCAAGAGGCATTTGAGAAAATTAAAGCTATGACAGGAGTACTACAATTGTGTGACTACCATATTTTGACCTATTATTTGGACTTATATCAGTTGTCTTAATTTTTTACAAACCTATATCCAAATAACAGCGACACCTACACATTTTGTCGATCCTTTTTGTGTCACTTGGGTTCCTTTTGAGGAACAATTGGCTATGCCTATAATGTATGTCTATGTGGGATTTTATCATATGGGAAGTACATCCAAGATACATGTTTGGCCACGTTGAGAGGAACGAGACCCTAGAAGAGGGATAAGATACATGACTCGAGAAGAGTTTGAGAATGATATTACTGGCCAAGGATGGATCATCACATTGACTAAAGCCTTGCACAATGTCATACATGAGAAAATAATTGAAAGAAACCAAGGCTTATATCAACCTTTGCATCTCCCTGCTCAGCCCTGGAAGGATGTTAGGAGGGAGTTGATATTGGGATCCCCCTTCTGTCAGTAAGTAAGATTCCATTTTTGGTGTAGTTGATTGATTCTAGAGCACATTTTATCGCATGTCAAAAGACATGAGGCGCCTCACATATTGCTAAAATGTTTTTTGTGATCAGGACCCCAAGTCTATGAGTTATTTCTAGAAGACTTTATGGCACCATGTGGGAGCCAAGCTTCAATTCTCCTCTATCTTTCATCATCTATCACATAGGCAGGCAAAGGCCATCAACCACAGCTTGGGAAACCTTTTGCATGTATTGTACTAGATATGTGTGCCACTTGCAGTCAGCTACTACCCCGCATTGAATTTTCTTTCAATAGTACTAGCAACCACTCCACAAGGAAGAGTCCATTAAGGACACTATACAAGCCAGTTGACCTTCAGCCCATTTACATCCGACTCCTAGGTTTCCTGCATCTAGTCTCTCCATACTTAAGTATCAAGTATGATCAAATTGTCCAATCAGATGTATAAGGCCATCACAGAATTACATTGCATACTCACGAAGATAGAGGTGCAAGATCTAGTGATGGTTTGCTCCACCCATACAGACTTCCATGAACACACAATAAACTTTGCAATTTAAGCACATGGCACTTCAAAGTTCTCAAGAAGATGAGTCCCAATGCATATGTTATAGATATCCCAATGCACTGGGGCATTGAGTCCACCTTCATTGTGTCTAACATTAAATGTTATCATGATAAGACAACCATACCAGATGGTCCATTGGGGGAAGGCCATGTGCAACAAGATATTGAAATGCTCAACCATCCCTTGGGTCATGCTACGCCATACCAGCCACTCGAGGAAATTATTGACATACACCCCCATTCGAGCGATTCGTCAACCCCATACATTTTAAATCAAATGGATGCATAATCTAATTTCAGAGGCAACTTGGATTTCACTGACCAATGCTTTAACTCTTGCCCGCCATTTGTCGGATGACTATTTTGCATGTACAACGGAGCAACCTGTCCATGAGTTGACCCCACAAATGAACAAATTCTGTAGGGACTCATAGGAATTATCGCCTAGAAATCTGGCACTGGTGTCACCCCTAGACACCATCCTAAAGCAGAAGAGGAACCCCTTCAACACAACTGCCACATTCCTCATAGACATGTCTGACTGCCCCTCCAATGCAAAGGCTGTCATCGTGATTCAAGTGTCATCCTCATCAGCTGGGACTCAACCAAAAACATATGTGTTGCATGTTGACCTTGTTGACCATATGGGATAAGGGTGTCGTCGTGTTTTCCATGGGAGATGAGTATATCTAGGGTTCAGTATGCTGAAGGGAGGTTATGGTTCATCCCAAATCCTGAAGTCGAACTGCTTACCTGGTCTTCTAGGTCCCTGAAACATAGAGGGAGCCTCAGGCATGCTGGACCTCGTTCATAGTTTCTAGAGGTGATTCTAGGAGCTCAAGGTACAGATTCTGCTATCATGGCACCGACAAGTATGCTCCTACATCCATCAATTGGTATCAGAGCATATGCTCATCTTTGGAAGCAGTTTTGAGGAACCTTATAGGTCGACGTCGCCGTTCCGGCGGCAATGACATTGTTCAGGCATTTCCTTAAACAGCTAAGGGCAGGCTGGGTGGTCGTGGCTGGGCCATCCCTTAGGGGGCTCGTTGAGCCCAGGTGCTTGCTCCTGGGCAGCCTGGCTGGGCAATCCCTTAGGGCAGCCCGCTAAGCCCGAGCGCCTGTGCCTGGGCTTCCCAGCTGGACGGCTCACTATGCCCAGGTGCCTGTGCCTGGGCTGCCCGGGTGGGTAGCCCCTTAGTGTAGTGTGCTAAGGGTAGACAAAAATTCACTTACATATGGCCCATATTTTTGCAGTTTAAATTAAATCAAACTGATTTTATGGATGTTTATAGAAATATTATTGGATTAAGCATAATTTTTATTAATTAATTCCAATTGTTTATTTGTATACATCGACTTGCAATATTTTAATTCAATAATTATTGTGATGAATTTTCTTACAAGTTCACTTTAAGTTCATGCTGCAATATTCAAACATGTATGATTACAAAATTGAAATGCTAATTAATCTCAGCATTTAATCAAGACAATTTGGGTGATCACCTACGTGGCACCATATAAGAGCGATTATTTGCTGAGTTACATAAAGTAGATTTTATTCTATGAAAATGGCTTTCAAACTTGTATGTTGATAATTGAGATTAATATGTACTCACCTACGTGGGACTATTATGCTCGTATTAACATAGGTGGAATGTTGAGCATGTGCTTTAAATATAGAGTATAAAGTACCCTATGGTACTATGCTTTATAAATTTCTTGCGCATACTCAATAGGTCCATATTAAATTTAATAATGAGTTATTGCTTTCATCCACCTACATGGGGTTACAATTACTCGTATTGAACATTAGATTTTTAAATTGGATTTTGTTTATCACTTCCTATAGAGCACATTAGCATTCGGGTTCCCATGTTAAGTGGAGCCAATTTTCCCGGATAGAAGGAAGTGCTGCTTTTCCAACTAGGATTCATGGACTTAGACTTATGTTTCAATGAAACTAAGCCAAGTGATCCCACTAAGGAAAGTGATGCAGAGTCGCACGCATATCATGCCAAATGGGTCAAGTCCAACAAATTTTTCCTATCCTATATGTTGCAACATGTCCCAAGGGACATTAGGGGTCCTGTCTCTAAGGACTATCTAGCTTCTACATATCTAGACACTATAGAATAACAATTTCTTGGAAATGAGAAAGCTAAAGCTGGAGCGCTGATTCAAAGGTTCAGCAACACTCGCTACACAAGACAAGGAAGCAGTTGTGAACACATCATGCAAATGCGTGACATCGTTGGGCAAATGGCTGCGCTTGACATACACATGCCAGAAAAATATGTGGTTCACCACATCTTACAAATTCTACCAGCAACTTTTGACATTTTAAAAATCTCCTACAATGCAATTAAGGAGTTATGGCCACTTAACGAGTTAAGTGTCGAATGTGTCCAAGAGGAGGAACGTCAAGCTGCTAGTATGCTTGAGTCTAAGATGAACAACGTGAATCTATCTATTCACGATGATAAGAACCATAAGTCAAGAAACTTACAGACCAAGCACCATGCAACAAAGGAACACCCAAAGGCCAAGAGCTTGGCCCCAAGGTGAAGTGTCACTTTTGCAGAAAGCTTGGTCACGCCAAGAAATACTGCACTGAAAGAAAGGCATGGTTGGCCAAACGTCAGTTACGTAGTGTAGCCTATGTAACTATACATGAATCAAATCTAGCATCTGTTCCTCAATCGAGTTGGTGGATTGACTCTGGTGCCACTATGCACATTTCAACCGCCTTGCAGTGATTTCAAATGAGGCAAACCCCAAATGAAAGCAAAGCATTTGTCATCTCAGGCAATAGGATGTGATCGCATGTCAAATCTGTGGGAGATTATTGCCTCAATATGGACACCTGAGAAGTGCTGATCTTGAAGGATTGCTTTTTCATTCCATCTTTTCAAAGAAATTTGATCTCTGTAACCAAACTAGTTAAAGACAATTACAGAGTATGTTTTGATTCATTTGAAATGTCTTTAATGAGGGGAAATACTCCTATCGGTACATCGATCATAGATGGATTATTCAAGATTTACATTGCTTCAATTGAAACACCCATTTCTTTGGTTAGCTCGCTCAAGAGGACAAGAGTTGCTCAGGGTTCTGGTATTCTATGACATAGAAGGTTGGGACACATATCGCAAGAAAGAGTGGAAAGAAAAGTGAAGGAGGGACTTTTAAATTCCCTAGATTTCACTAACTTCCACAATTGTGTTGACTATATAAAGGCTAAAACAGTCAATACCTTCAAGAAATCTGCTATTAGAAGGCAGAATCTTTTAGATTTGATTCACACTGATGTATGCAGACCCTTTGACCCTTGCTTCATCGGCCAAAAGTGCTTTGTTACCTTCATAGATGATTACTCTAGATACATGTATCTTTACCTCATACATGAGAAATATGAAGTCTTCACGATGTTTAAATATTTCAAATTGGAGGTAGAAAAGCAACTGGGTAAATCCATTAAACCAATTCGATCTGAAAGAGGAGGCGAGTACTATGGTCGATACACTAATAAAGGACAGATGCTAGGACCTTTTGCTCTATTTATAAAGAAAAATGGCATAGTTCCACAATACACAATGCCAGGCAAGCCCAATATGAATGAGGTAGCTGAATGGAGAAATAGAACACTTAAGGAAATGGTTAGAGCTATGATGAGTCACTCAACCCTCCCAATCTCGTTATGGGGTGAAGCATTGAGAACAACTGTGCATATAATAAATAAGGTTCCTACCAATTCTGTAGGGAAAACTCCTTATGAGTTATGGACTGGTAAAAGACCTTCTTTAGGTTACATGCATATATGGGGATGCCCATCTAAAGTCAAGCTTTACAATCCAACGGAGAGGTCTCTAGATTTAAGGATAGTCAATGCTTACTTTATTGGCTATCCATAGAGGTCAAGGGGTTAGAGGTTCTATTGTCCTACACATACCACTAGAATTGTTGAGTCTGATCGGGCTATATTCGTAGAGGAATGTTGTGTTAGTGGAAATACATTGAGGGATTTTGTCTTTGAGGAGACCATGGTACCTCATATGGGTACAGAGGACATTGGTGTCAACCATCCTCAATTGACTCACACATACTTGCCAATCATTATTTTAGCAATGGATGATACTCTACAGGTGAGTGTGCAAGTCCAAGAACAATCTCAACCATAACCATCAGAGGAACCTCAAGCAGATGAAAATCTGCATCAAGATCAAGAGGTTATCCTAAGAAGGTCTAATTGACAAAGAAGGCCAACAATTCCATCGGATTATGTGGTATAGTTATCAGGTGAAGATATAGGTGAAGGGAAAAATGACCCTAGTACATTTTCACAAACCATGAACTCTGGAAACTCTGATCATTGGTTTTAGGTGATGAAGGAGGAGCTTTAATCGATGGATCGCAATCAAGTGTGGAAAATCGTGGACATACCATTAGGGAAGAAACCAATTGGTTGTAAGTGGGTCTATAAGACTAAGCTTAATCCTAATGGAACTGTCAAGTGGTACAAGGCCAGACTTGTTGCAAAATGGTATACACAGACATATGACATTGCCTATTATGAGACCTTTTCTCTTGTCTAGTCAAAGGACTCATTACGAATAGTGATGGCCTTAGTGGCTCAACACAACTTAGAGCTACATCAAATGGATGTGAAAATGACTTTCCTAAATAGAGAATTGAAGGAGGAAGTGTGCATGCAGCAATCTCAAGGTTTTGAGGTCAAAGGAAAAGAAAATATGGTTTGTAAGCTGAATAGATCTATTTATGGGCTAAAGCAAGCTTCCAGACAATGGTGCTTCAAATTTCATGAAGTTATCACCATTTTCGGTTTTAAGGAAAATATTGTTTGCTCAATCAAGAAGCCCATACAAATATATTATGACAATGAAGCTTCTGTAAGGTTCTCATATAACAACAAGAGCTCAAATACTTGTAGACACATGGAGGTAAAGTTCTTGGTTGTAAAGGATAGGATCAGAGATGGATCAGTTTCTATTTAGCACATTGGGGCTGGCTTAACGCTAGCTGACCCTCTTACTAAGGTGCTGCCACCTGGTACCTATTGTGGTCATGTCTTAAGTATGGGTCTGGTCAGTTTCCCTTGACTTGTGTAGTGAGAGTTCTCACTTAAGATATTGATGTATTCACATGATATTACTTTTTATCTCTGATCGATTCTTCAAGAATCATGATTTTTTTCTACAAATTGGTGGAATGAAAATCGAATCACTGTCATGACAATGAGTTTATCCAATACCCTGCCTATTGATATTTAATGTCTTGTTTAAGTATTTGGTGCATAGTTGGGACTTATGCCTTGAAGGTATATTACTGCTATGACTGGTATTTATAAGAGACGTTATAATCATGTGTGATGTGTACTAATGATCCCTGAATTATGATATTCATCACAAAGGCCCGTCAATCAGGTCAAGTGGGAGATTGTTGGATGTTGACCTTGTTGACCATATGGGATAAGGGTATCATCATATTTTCCATGGGCGACGAGTACATCTGGGGTTTAGTATGCTGAAGGGAGGTTATGGTTCATCCCTATAAAGTGCACACTGATTAGGGCAACCAGCATCCTGAAGTTGAGCTGCTTACCTAGTCTTCCAGGTCCCTGAACCATAGAGGGAGCCTCAGTCTTGTTGGATCCCGTTCATAGTTTCTAGAGGAAATTCTAGGAGCTCAATGTGCCAATTCCGATGTCATGGCACCTACATGTATACTCCTACATCCATCAAGATGCTCATCGATCATTGGAACATCCTTTACCCTAGACTTCACATTAATGTGAGCTGATTAAACAAGTCAAGAGGTTTGTGTGCATGCCTCCTGTTGAGGTTTTTGTGTTTTAATGTACACTAAATTACATTAATATCATGAATTTATAATTAAGAAACTAATTTATAAATAGAGCTTAAAAATGTTTGGGGATCTTTTTTTCGGTTTTATAGGGGAAGCACCGTCTACTCGCTGATTGCACATAGACATTTTAGTTAGAAATGTTGCATAACATAAAAATACGAGCGATCCTTTAGTTACTTTCAGTATCTAATTATATATGTATTACACTAAAGAAGGAGAATTTTCAATGCAAGATCTAAAAACATATCTATCTATGGCACCTGTACTGAGTACTCTATGGTTTGCTATTTTAGCAGGCTTATTGATAGAAATTAATCGTTTATTCCCGGATACTTTGTTATTCCCTTTTTTTTAATTCTAATTCGAATTATTCATATCAAAGATTATGTTTTTAAACTGGTTTAAAACTATAAACTAAACTAAAATAATCTTAAAGTACTTGGGAGAATGAAAAATATTTTTTAAACTTTCTGAAAATACTTTTAAAAATATTAAAATATTATTTTAATACTTTAAAATATTTTAAAAGGTCATTTCATATTTAAGGTATGTTAAAATGATTTTCAAAAGCCTTAGAAATGTTTTTAAATATTGAAAACTACTTTAAAAATATTAAAAATATTTTTCTGAATTTTTTAAAAATTAAAAGCCTTTTAAATGGTGCAAAAATGATTTTTAAATTTTGGTATTTTAGTCCCTTTAAAGGGGCCCAATAAGGTCTTAATGGGCGGAGCCCATTAAGTCCTAAAGGCGGACCCGAAACTGGATCCGTTAAACCGGGTCGGGTCCGCTAAAGAGAGAAAAAGAATATTTTTTTGGCACTCTCTATCCTCGAACCTGCGACCTCCCCTTATGCAACGTGGCATCTCACCACTCGGCCACGTTTCTCTTTGAATACAATATAAAAAATATTGTATTTGACACATGGCGCGCCGCAATTTTTCAAATGAAAATTCTGGTGCGCGAAAGATTCGAACCCGGGATCTCAAAGTCGGCGAAACAAAAAAATTAATTTTATCTATTTTACACGTGGGTTTTATTTATAGAAAGAATTTTTTATATATAAATAATTAATTAAGTTAAACTTAATTAAAGAAGGAATTTAAAGGGTCAAAGGGGGGGTTCGACGGTTGACCTTCCGAAAAGGTTTTTATTAAATGCCAAAATTCAAAATTTTCCGACTTTTGACAGTCCCTCATTAATTTCATTAATGGGTAATTAACGTCATTAATGAAACCTTCCAAAAATCTTTGAAAATTCATAAAAAATTAAATACAGCTCCGTTTGAGCTCAAATTTTTTTTAAAATTCTCAGAAAATTACAACCTACCCCTCTGGCCCTATAAATACCCTTTCAGAGCAAGGGTTGAGGTATCCCTTTTTGAAAACCATCTCTCTTGTGCTACTCTTGAAGAAGAAAGTGCTCCTTCTTGTGAAGTTTCTCCCCTACAATCAATGTGGTTGTGCTTCTCCATTGATAAGGGAAGTTTTTCATTTTCATCATTCATCCATTTAGTGAATAGAGTTATAGTTTCCTTCACATTCTTGTTATTAGTGGTGAATTTGTGTGATTTCTTGAAAGAGTGTGAAGGATTGATCTTGAATCCTTGAAAGAAGTTTTTAGTGGGATTGAATTTGTGATCTGAGTAGGCATTTTGGAAAGCAAAAGGCTGACAGATTGATCTTGATATCATATCTTGAATTTTAGTGTTGATTATCCGTCATACATCATTGAGAGCGATGATTGACCTCTGATCAATCACGGGGAGCGGCATAGCTTCTGTTTCACTAATTTGAGCAGGTGACGAAGATTGAGAAGGCAGGGAGGTGACGTTGGTGGCACCAAGGACGTGACGGTGACGAGGGAAGAGGATGTATGAGGAAGAGTTTATGACAGTCTACCCGAAGGCGGTTCGGGGTTGAAGCTCGTGCACCAAAGAATGTGACGTGCCATCGGAAGACTCCTCTGCAGAAGCAACTCTGTAAGTTGGGTTAGGGTACCTTACAAGGGAGGATCATTAGTAAGGTTATCCTGAGTCCTAATTTGGACTCAAAAGGGGGCCTTGGATTGACTCGATAACTAAGCGGATCGAGGAACCAAGTAAATCTAAGTGTTTGAGAGAAAGAAGGTGAGAGTCAAATCAATGAATCTTAAAAGCTAATTAGGCAAACAATAAGTAGATAAGCTAATTTACCCCCCTCTCTTAGCTTCCAACACCTCCAACGCTTTTTGGTTCTAACCAACATTCAGCACAAGGTATGAGAGGATTGTTTCCATGGCTGGCTCTTGTAAATGACCAACAACTTCTCCATAGACGTGATCGGTGAAGTTCAACGTATCATCATACAACCTTTGTGCGACCCCGCACAGATTGAAGGACTTAAAGGCCATCAGTCCCAACTATGCCTCGTGCAGGTGATGAGTGGCTCATCATGTAAACCACCTGTAGGGGCACTTGCTGTCCTCATCATCATTGAAGGCAAGGCAACTTGAAATGGAGTTTCATCTTCAGAAACCCATGGGATTTGACATAGGAGGACGTGCTACTAGCGGCGTACAAATAGGTCATTGCACGCCTCACCGTTTGGTAAGGCCCAAAGTATCTAGGATCAATATTTTCCTGTTTTCTTTTTTTTGAAAAAAACTAGGTTAAACAGACATTTATAGAAATAAGGAAGGGCATTTTGTGGTTGACCTACTTCTTGCCTCCTGATTAGAGCTTATCTTCCACTCCTGCCCGGACAATCAGTCAACATGTACGTATTATTTTAGACTTTTCTTCTAAATCTCCCCTCGCATGCAACCACGTCATCTCATCCATCTGACATCCCTCCCTTTTGTTTCCACCCCGTTTTCCTCTATCCATCTTCTCTTCATTTTACCATTTCCCTGTTGTGCCCTTTCCGTCTACTTATTCCAATCTTTCCTTTCTTGGCAAGCCCATTTTCCTCTCTAACGTCTTCTTCTCAATATAAACTTTGCAACTCAAGTTGTCGCATGAGTCATTTTCAGTTTCCTATTAGGCACATATGCCAAATAATAATTAGATCATGTTTTACAGTTGAATATTGCAGACTCTGAAAGTCATGCAACATTTGAAGACCAGTTGACTATCCTTTAACCCAATTGCGTCAGTCCTATTCGTCGATTTTGCATGGCTTCCTTATTTTGCTTCACAATCTCTCTCTCCCGCTCCGATATTACTGCCATTTCTCTCTACTGTGCTTTGCTTCTGGAATTCTCATAACAGCCACTGCTTAATCTATTTCCTCAATTGCTTGGTTTTTGAGGAAATCAGCTCTTGTAGCTGTTGTTGGATAGTTAATCTTGAGTGAGTTAATTTAGAGAGTTAGTTTTTAACAAGTCAACAAATAAGAAAGTCAGCGTAGATCACTGGGTATCAAGGAGATGTAAGGGCAAGAGTTTGTTTTTAGGAGCAGACGACCAGGTGTCATGGAACACTAAGTACTTGGACAAATGTGTTGCCATGATTTGTATGAGTCCATAGGTAGTTATGGGGGAATGCCAATAATTATGTAGGAGTTCTTTTGTGGTTATGGGTTTGTTCCTCTCTCAAGTGTTCTTTATTGCTCTTTCTTCTTATTTCTCTGTTTGAGATCAAGAGAGTGAGAGCTTCCTCTTCCTTTCTGTGTGTGAGTTGCTAAAGTGAGAGAGCTAGGTTGAGCTAGGTTCCAACAACAGCTACATCCAGTTGCGGTCACCGCACAAATTTTATTTCTCATTTACTTCACCTTTTCTTCATTCAGTCTCATTTGACTTGTCAAGATCTAGTTAGAGATGCTACCAACCATCTATCTGGCTTATTATGATAGGATCCTCTTTCTCTCTCCGTTTACTTCTAGGAAACACAACTGTCTCAGCTAATATATCTAGTTCCATCATATATCAAAACTCTATTTCTCTCTCTAACAAATAATCTGATACCTCTTTTTTCTATTTCACTTGGCTTGACGTAAAAGGCAGCTGTGATACTAGGGATGCAACACATTCTCTGTCAGTGGCTCTAATATTATCTCTCTTTTTCTATCATTAGATGTTTCGACAAAGCAGATCTCACAGCTATTGGACGAGGATGCTTGGAATATCGCTATAGTGTGCCAAGAGTCACGAGCTCTGCAAAATTGACTTTCTCCGAAGCTTATTGAAGGGAAAATGCTAACTTCTCCTTACACAGATCTCTTTCTTTGTCTTTATTTTGCGAAAACACTCATGGAAGTGTATCTGGATATGAAAAAATGCATAAAATACCAAGGATGATCACCAAGATGATAGGAAAAACACGCAGGCGTACTCATCAGTCTCCTAACGTCCTCGTGTCATCAGCGTCTAGAGAGCGCTAACTCCGAGTGTGTGTGTGTGTGTGTGTGTGTGTGTGTGTGTGTGTGAGAGAGAGAGAGAGAGAGAGAGAGAGAGAGAGAGAGAGAGAGAGAGAGAGAGAGAGAGAGAGAGAGAGAGAGAGAGAGAGAGAGAGAGAGAGAGAGAGAGAGAGAGAGAGAGAGAGAGAGAGAGAGAGAGAGAGAGAGAGAGAGAGAGAGAGGGAGGGAGAGTTCTACTTCTAAACAAGGGTACCTGCTGTCCTCTTCATCATCTAAGGCAACTCTGCCTCAAATAGAGTTTCATCTCCAGAAACCCATGCGAGTTGACGTACGACGTCGTGATACCGCTAACATACAAATAGATCACTGGGGGCCTAATTGGAGCTCATCGACCACTCCTGCCCGACGGTCGGTCAACATGTACTTATTCTTTAGACTTTTCTTCTAAATCTCCTCTTGGCATGAAACCATATCATCTGGTCCATCTGACATCCTTTCCTTCTGTTTCTACCCATTTTTCCTCGATTCATCTTCTCTTCAATTTACAATTTCTCTCTCACGCCCTTCTCGTGTACTTCTGCCAATCTCTTCTCTCGTGGCAAGCCCATGTTCCCTTCTAACGTATTCTTCTCATTGTAAACTTCTCGGATCCTATTTTCTCAAGATCTGCAACTGAAAGTTACATGTGCTCAATCAACCTATACAATCTCTCTTTATCATGTTGCATGTTGCATGTGCTGGGGGCTGGAGATTTTCACTCTTTGCCTTTCTCACTCTTTATTGATATATCTCTTTCTATTCCCATCGATGTCTTTCTTTATCATAATCATGAGACTGTTTAATGGGAGACTCATGCTTCTCTCAATCTCTCTTTATTTGTTTCTCTCCTTGTCTTTTCCTACCCTTTTGTACATTTCAATGTCTTTACTTGTACCTGAATATCTTTATTTCAACATGTCTCGCACTATCCACCTCATTTATTGTCGTTTTATTTATCTTAGTATTCAAATTATGAATTAGTTGAGAATATGTCAAATCATGTGATTCCTTTCGTGGCCATTAGTTTTCTCTGCAGAGCTTGTAGATTGTGTTATTAGTTTAGTAATATATCTTTAAATGTGTTGTTTGTCGCTTATGAAATTCCATCTACCCTCTCAACCTGACTTCCCTCTCTTTCTTCTTCTCCCTCTTTCATTCTCTCCACAAGCCGTGTTGAACATTGATGAGTGCACTCATGAGTGTGAAAAGTCTGTGAATGAAAGAGAACGGTATGGGGACCAGATCAGCGATCACTGCAACTGGTTTAAATCACTATGATTTGTGACCCTAATCTTCGCTGTGATATTGAAAATTCCACTCACCGTGATAGTGACCCATCATGTATAATGATCTGATTGGGTTATCGATATTTGGCACACCCAAATATTTTCCTGTTAGTGAGCAACCTGTCTTCATATAAATCAATCACCCTCCCTACTCTATAGCACAATCTGAAGCTATTGGTAAATCTATCTATTATTCAAGACTACTAGGGGCCAATATTGTAATGGACCAGATGATTAACAACATGGGCTGTGTGACTATTTTCTTTAACCACATCCTTACATATGGCTAGACCATCAAATTTTAGAGTGAAATATTGTCCCCCTTTAAGCAAAGATGAACATATTTTCTCAAAATAAGGCCTTCCATCACACAGCGAGCAGCCAAAGCTCACATTGTTTCTGCACAATTTTAAAAAGGCGGTCATAAACCAAATATGTGGACTGATGGAGCAGGAGATCCCACTCCATCAAGGACAACACCGAAGCCCATGCCATCGCCAGCAACAGCCGCCGGCTCGAGTCCCACCAGATCGGCATGCCAAGAGGAAGGCGAAGGCCCTTCATCACTCATAACTTTTGGGCCATATCCACTCGCACGACCCTTTTTGAACCTTTGTTTTTAAGTTTAGTATTTGTCTTTGGTTTTTAAGGGGCGCCCATATTTATTGGGCCCCCCTTGTTGGACCCTTTTTAAGGGGAAAATTACCATCCCTATATAAGGGATGGATGGGTGCCCTAAAACTCAAGTCAAGTTGAATTTTTGGAAAGAATCCCGATCGGGAAGAAGAAGAGTGAGAAGAAGAGAAGAGAGGAGGGAGAAGATGAAGAGATAAGGGAAAGAGGAGGGTGCTCGCTGCCTCTCCCGCCAGCCGACGTCGTCGCCGCTCCCCGTCGCTCGTTGCTGCCATTTGCCACCGCAGCCGCACGACGCTGTCGCTGCTGCCACCGCCACTACCACTGCCCGCTGATGACGCCCCTCGACACTATCGCTTGCTGACGATGATGTCGCCCCCGCCAACACTGCTGCTGCTGGCCGCCGACGCCTCCGCTAGCAACGCTGTCGCCGCGGTCCGACGTCGTCTCCACTGGCGCCGCCCAATGCCGTTACCGTCATCGCTGCCGCTCGACGCCATCGCTGTCGTCCAACGCCATTGCCATCGCTGTTGCCGCCGCCCAACGCCCATCATTGCTGCCGCTTTCCCAACTCTATTGCCATCGCCGCTACCGCCTGACACCATCGCCTCTGCCATTGTCGTCAGCACTACCAGCCGCCGTCGGTTGCTGCCGCTGCGTCACCACCGCTGCCACAGCCACCACCGCCGGCGACGCTGCCGTCACTCACCGTTGCTGCTGCTGCCACTACCGCCACCGCCAGCGACGTCGTTGCCACTCGCCACCGTTGCTGCTGCTCGCCGCTTTCGGTGTTGCGTTAAGTCGCATCCGTGCTGCACACTGTGTTGTTCTGTCCGCGTCGTTTGCACGCTCCCACCGCGCCGCTCCGTCATGCTCTGCATACTGCCATGTCGCTGCCCACCGTGTTGAGTTGCCTGCGCGTTGCCTGCCGCGTGGAGTCGCCTGCACGCTGCCTGCTGCAACGGGTAGCTCACATCACTTACGCGCTCTCGCCGCACTGAGCTGCGCGTGCTGCGCTACCGTCATCGTGGTAAGTCGCCGGCCCAACTCCCTGCCTTGTCTTCTCTCCTCATCATAACGTCTCCTACGCCGCGTCTTCGCCGCCAGTTGAGTGATGCTGTGCCCGTCCCTGGCACGACACCACCAAACCTGCCCGCACCGGCTACTGCACCGACGAATATTTTGACAACGAGATGACGCAACCAAGGAGGTACCGTGCTCCCCTAGCCCAACGAGTTAATTTATCTTTTGTCGTATATCTTTGGTTGCACTCCACCGCGATGGGGATAGAATAGGTGAGAGGATAAATGGACACGAGAGAACCTACCGAGCGTTTTCCATAGGTACGGACCGGGCCCGTATGTTTCGTGAGAGCATCCTCTGACTCGGTCTGTTTGGCGCCATAGACACCGTCATCATTCCGACGAGGGTCAGGAGGTCACTGTTAGTGTCATCGGTTACCCACCTTGGAGCTTGGAGCTTGGCGAACCCCACGAGTCTAAGCCTGCACGTACATCTGCCTAGGAGTCTTCGCATCACGTAGTCGCATCTCTATAGATCCATACCCAACGGACGCCGTCTTTGACGTCCGCTATCACCCTGGTATCCGAGCATCAACACAGTACCCCCGGGACAACGTCACTGGCGTCGTCCTGCATCATGGACTATGATCCATTTCCACAAATATGGGCTGCAAAATTTCAAGTCTCTATCTGTGACACAGGAAAACAGTATCGAAAATGATTTGTAGGAAAATCTTCTGTCTTTGGGGTCTGTTTAACATTAAACTAGTTATATTCTTTACCTCTCTGTTTTTCAAGGGAACCCAGCTTCCCAAAGCCTTCAATGGAGGGAGATAAAACTACCAATATAGCTTAAAAGACACCATTTACCCGATCCTTTTGCTCAAACATACCCATACACGATCAACAAAGTTATCATCTTAGATATTCATGCCCAAAAAAATATTCTCTTTCCAAATACCCTTATATCTTTAGAAAGATTTCCAAGTATGCATCCCAACACACTACCCCTTTCAATATATCTTTAATATAAAAGATTGGATGGTATCAAGATCTTTCCAATCCATCATTTACTGGGATAAAGCTTTTAAGATTTCATTTAACCAACTCAAGTTCTTTTCTCTGAATAACCAAAAATATGCGGACTTTATGTGACCTTCTACTAACACTACAAAAACGATTGATAGAAAAAAATCGTATGATAGTACAATTTAATGCGTATGAATCTAAAAATATGTGTGTTTAAGATACGGTAATTTTCTTGATTTGGGAGGGTTTTTTGAGGGTAGATTGAACATATTTCTCATAAGTTCTACATTGATTCCTTGTTTTACTGACTCCAAAGGACTCTTAGGGTCATATTGAACATGTCCTTAAATCGAATTCTATATTGAACTCGACGTGATTTTAGTTGATTTGCCATTTGCATTCAATTTGCCATTTGCATTCAATTCAATGTCACGGGTAACTTGTTAAATAAAATTATAATGGTTTGTTATTATAAAGTAATGTTAATTTGGTAAATATATTCACGCATTTTAAAGATATACAAGCAGAAGTATCTGAAAAGTAATCTATCAAACTTTTCAAATACGAGATACATTTTCAAATAATGAAATTATAAATAATCTAAACATTTTATACAATCTGGCAAATAAAATAATTTTTTGGCACCTTCACGCGAGATTCATGTGGCACTGTTTTTCTGGTAAGGTCGTGGAACAATTACGGGCATTCGCAATGTTTCTGATCTAAAAAATAACAATTGCAGTCGTACGCTGATATTTCAGTTTGAAATGTGATAACGTCCGAGACTTACTGCTTAACCAATTATACAATGAAAATTTGATATTATATTTGATTGTCCTTTAAGTTAAACTCCATGGCTTCTCACGGCTTCTATTTTTCAAAAAAGACTGATGTAATTACGATCAGGGTGTCAAGGTTAGTTCATAATAAGTGCTTTATTGTCCAGAAAGTGAGAGTCATGGATGAGCCTTGACCACTAGTAAAAGATTAGTGTTCAGTAGTTCATACGAATGAATACTTGGCATGGTTTACCTTTCAATATTATGGATGGATGTCCGTCTTTCCAATGAACTACGAGAATATAGTTCATTTAGTTCTGGCAATCAATTTTTATGAATTTGCTGAGTAATTTTTATGAATTTTTATGAGGTCACTCTGACCTCGTACCAAGACTTAAATCAGATTAAAAGAGAACTTGATATGGCCATGAACATTTTTTTACAACACATACAGTAAAATGATTTGGGGATTTCTTGAAATTGAGCAAATAAAATATTTTGACACATTCACTCAAGATTTCCAAAGCACTGCTATTATTTTGGTCGTGGAAAGTTTACCTGAAACAAATACATCACTCGTACCTTAACGTTCTATCAAATGTGTTTGAAATATACTGCATCCTGGTCTTGATGTCTGATCTTACAACTCCAGAATGTAATAAGGAACGATCTGATACGGCTTGTCAGAGCCCCTTGTTTCCTACTCTCGAGATTTTTTTCAGGCACAAGGTCACTTCAATGCAGGAGAATTAATATATGAAAGGCACGGTTGAAATGAAGATCACATTAGCTAGGTAGTCCCTATCTGGAATCATCAACGATGAAGGTCACCGTATCTTTATTCTTCACTGTCAGCTTGTTTTTATCAAAAATAATCTAAGTCCAGTGTTTTTATAGACCTCAAATAATCTAAATAGAACAGACTGAACACTCGCTCTCACACTACGCTGCAGTATAAGGTCTCAAAGACTTGATGTAAATCGTATCAGTTGGGAACAAGCCCTTGTAACTAACATCTTCTATTTTCATGATAAAAAGCTAACATCGCAACCAAAACCTTTGTTTGGGATAAGGAATGACGTTTTGCTTTGTATAATTAAAACACTAATGATTGATAAGTAGATATTCATTAATATAACTTGGAAAATTATAAATATCTTAAAAAATGTCCAGCTTTGTTACATAATTACAATAAATAATTTAATCAAGAGGAATGATTTATCATAAACTATTTATCTGGCATCACATGTTGCTAGACAGATGCAAACCGATACGCACGCTGAGTACAGCTTCTTAAGAGCAGCGTGTTTTAACTTTTGTTAACTCATAGGAACTAACCGAGGCAACATGCTATATATTTTATTACAAGTATAACCAATAGTCACAACTTAATCGTTGGAAAATGATTCTAATTCATGGCCTTTATCTTACATGTTTTTTCTGCCTTTTTCACTCTCTTTCTCCTCCTCCCGCTACTGTTCTTTTTCAATCATTCTTTATTTATTATATAAACGCTTGTAAATATATTTATTATGCGCCTTCTCTTTTATTTGGATAAATATTTTTACTTACAGTCTACGGTAGTTTTACTAAAGAATTTGGAGTACGGATTGGGAAGAAGCCATGGAAACTAATGTCATCTATTTTCATGATAAAAAGTTACCTTCATAATCAAAGCATATGTAGGGGATAAGGAATGACATTTTCCATAGGAAAACCTAAACCTATACGTAAACCTTGTTAAGGACAAGTACTTTGGTTTGGTACATCCTATCATAAGATAGTTGACTAATCTCCACAAAAAAATCAAATCCAGAGTTAAAAAATGAAAGACAAAATTTGGGTTAAAAGATTATTTAACAGAAGGAAAACCATCGACTTTGGATGATAATTATAGCATTTTCGTCATGGATTGACTAAATCAAACCCCTATTTGTCAAAAAATGCAATAGTTGAAGTAGGGTTCTAGAGGACTTGAGCATACAAAATTTTGACATATGGCGTCAGAGCAAGACGGGAAAAAATCATTTATCTTTCTATGGAAAACGCTAGGTAGATATGACAACACAGATCTATGTTTCTACAAATCAACAGTTCCAGGCCTCGCAATTTGGAATAAACCAGTCCGCATAGAAACTAGAAAAGGATAACCGCTCCCAGGTCGCCAGATTGGTCACGAAGAGATTCATCTTCCTGTGGCGTTTATCCCATTCAAAGCTGTAGACGCAGTCAGCCATCAGCTCTGGGAACTCGGCCACCGACAACACCGCTATTTTGTTGTTTCCGAGCAAGAGAGCGTGCCCATCGAGCCCCTTAGTCTTCCCCCACTGCATCTTCCCCTGTGAGCTCCTCGCCATTCTCAGCACTTCAAATTTCTTCTTGTGCCTTCTCGCGCCCGCGTTCCCTCGCATCAACAGCAGGTCTTCTTCTCCGCCGCCGGGCAGGCACGCGATGTACCTTGCCCAGCCGATAGTCGCTACGGGCTCCACCTCCATCACCTTCTCTGTCGCCGCTGTGAAAGGCGGCGGCCCGTAAACTTGGACCCCGTGGCCTACCTCTAAGACGTAGATATAGCCGTCGTAGTAGGCGATGTCGCAGAACTGAATGCCGGGGCTGGTGGGCACGAGCTCGGTTCACTCTTCGTCCTCGGCGGCGACGACGGCCACCGACACAGCCACATGAACGAAAGACGGATGGCGGCCACCATGGGCCGCAGTGGAGACCCGCCGTTCTCTTCTTTGCTATGGACGAATATGACTTTTCTCTAGGGTCTACAAGGGCAGGGACAGGACGAGGGGAAGGAGAGAGTCTTCCTTGTGAAAAGAAACGAACAAGAGGGAGATGGAGAGGTAGAAGTATGAGGAGAAGGGAAAATAGAATAAAGAAAAAGACTCTC
Source organism: Wolffia australiana (assembly GCF_029677425.1). Taxonomy (NCBI): domain Eukaryota; kingdom Viridiplantae; phylum Streptophyta; class Magnoliopsida; order Alismatales; family Araceae; genus Wolffia; species Wolffia australiana. The sequence goes on from NC_135846.1 coordinate 3,003,816, forward strand.
TTATTTCATAACTCAAACAGATACATTCGTAGGGTATTTATAGTGCTGTAACACAGAAGTAAAACATGGAATGAAGAGAATAGGAGAAGTTGTCGATCTGTAACCGTGTTGGCAACCGTTGTGAACTGAGCTTCATTCACAACGGTTCTTTCTCTATTCAAATACTTATTTTATTTTGTAATTCTTATATTAAGTGGGGTACGTGGCTGTCTCCTATTTGTCCATTATTAAGTGTATCCTGATTGGTCACTTTCTATAACGTTCTATACTAAGTGGGGTATGTGGCTGTCTCTTATTTGTTCGTTATTAAGTGCATCCTGACTAGTCGCTTCTATTCTTATTATTATTTCTTATTTCAATTGGTTGGATCGACTTATCTGAGTTGACTCAGATTGGCTCTGAGTTCGTGAAGCCTTTGTTTGACTCAGATAGGCCCTGAGTCGTGAAGCCGTTATTCCTGAGTCGTGATGCATCCATGTCTTCAACACCCCCCGTCAAGCTCAGCCGGGGAAGAAGGTTGAGCTTGCTCCTGATCCAATCAAACCTATTCTTTGGTATGGGCTTGGTCAAAGCATCAGCGAGTTGATCCTTGGTGGGGACGAAGGAGATTTGGAGTTGTTTTGATGACACCTGCTCTCGAACAAAATGGAAGTCGATTTCCACATGCTTCGTTCTTGCATGGAAGACTAGATTAGCTGCCAGATATGTTGCTCCAATATTGTCACAGTATAGAATTAGTGTTGGATCCAGTTTTAGTTTGAGTTCCTGCACAAGAGATTTTAACCAAATAATTTCTGCCGTAGCATTAGCTAAGGCTTTGCATTCAGCCTCTGTGCTGGATCTTGCAACAGTAGGTTGCTTCTTTGAGCTCCAGGAGATGAGATTTTTTCCTAGATAAATGAGATAGCCACTGGTTGATCTTCAATCTGTTTGAGATCCTGCCCAATCTGCATCACTATAAGCATTTAAACAAAGGTTAGAGTTTTTAAACAACTTAAGACCAAAGTGAATAGTTCCCTTGATGTATCGTAGTAAATGTTTTACTTGAGCCCAGTCAATGGGAGTAGGATTATGCATTGTTTGACAGGCTCTATTTACTGCATAAGAGATGTCAGGTCTTCTCAACGTGGCATATTGTAGAGCCCCGGCAATTCTTGTATAAAGTTTTGGATCTACAGAAGTGTAATTTGAGTGGCAAGTGGAGTATTGCCAACATGGAGTTGATGTTGGTTTACACAATTCCATGTTAGCCCTTTTTAGAATAGAAGCTAAGTATTTTTCTTGCAACAATATGCATCCATTTGACTCGGAGATAATTTCTATGCCAAGAAAGTAATTTGCTCATCTGAGATCCCTGAAAGCAAATGGAGCTGATAAAGACTTGATAACATATTGAATATCTTTAGTATCTGGACTTATAATTAACATGTCATCAACATAAACAAGTATAAAAATAGGATGACTAGAGTGAATTTTAAAAAATAATGAGGGGTCTGTTTTGGATCCAACAAAGCCAATATTAGATAGATGTACAGATAATCTCCTAAACCATTCACGAGGAGCCTGTTTTAGGCCATAGAGAGCCTTTTTAAACTAACAAACGTGATTTGGAAATCGTGGATGAACAAATCCTTGAGGTTGTTCCATGTATATGGTTTCATTGAGTGATCCATGTAGAAATGCATTGGATACATCTAATTGATGTATTGCCCAATTTTTGGCGATAGCTACAACTAGCAGAAGTCTTACAGTTGTATGTTTGATCACAAGGCTGAAGGTTTCAAAATAATCAAAATCCTCTTCTTGATTAAAACCTTTCGCCACTAACCTAGATTTTATATCGTTCAATATCTCCATTAGCTTTATACTTGAGTTTGTATATCCATTTACAACCGATAACAATCATTGTAGACAGTCTGGGAACTAGATCCCAGGTGTTATTTTGGATTAAAGCCATGAACTCTGAGTTCATTGTCAATCCAAAGTGAATTTTGCGAAGCATTCTTGTAGGTTGTAGGTTCTATTTCAGAATCAAGAGTAGATGTTAAACAGAAAGGATGACTTGAAGTAATTTTGAGTATTTTGTTCTTGGAGAGTATGGAGATCAAATCCAAGATCAGCATAAATATCCTTTAAATCCCTTGTCTTGGGATTGGAAGGTGAAGATGTAGTTGAATCCTCAAAGTGATTTTTTGAGATTGCATCTGAAGAAATTTCAGGTTCCGATGGATTTTCTGTAGTATCATTCACCAGTTCTTGTGAGCTTGTGATCATGTTATGCGGTACAAACTCATTGTATGATCCTAGAATACCAGGATCATTGTTTGGAGATTGTGAATTTGATAAAAAACTTTCAGAATAAGGAAACTCTCATTGAATATAACATCTCTGGAAATGAAAATCTTACTTGATTGGAGTGACAGACATCTGTATCCCACATGGGATCCACTATAGCCCAAAAATACACACCTTTCAGATGTATATGACATTTGGTTAGGGTTACAAGATCGAAGGTTAGGATAGCATAAACATCCAAATGATTCAAGAAATCCATATTCAGGTGTTAGTGAAAATAATTTTTCATAAGGAGATTTATTTTGAAGTATTGGTGTAGGCATTCAATTTATAAAATAGGTTGCTGTAGAGAAAGCTTCATCCCAAAATTTTTGAGGTAGAGATGCATGATGTAACATTAATAACCCAGTTTCAACAATATGCCGGTGTTTTCTTTCAGCAGTTCCATTCTGTTGGGGTGTATGTGGGCAGGAAACTCTATGAAGTACACCATGAGCTTTTAGGTGACTTGTGAGAGCTTGAAACTCCCCACCCCAGTCAGATTGAAATGTTACTAGTTTTGTTGATAATTGCCTTTCCATTCTTGAATGAAAGTCAATAAAAACTTGTAATACATCACTCTTCCTTTTAAGCGGATAGAGCAATGTATATTTACTAAAATCATCAACAAATATAACATAATATAGGAATCCAAAATGTGATAAAACAGGTGACGGTACCCACAAGTCCGAATGAATCAATTCTAATGGTTTGCTAGCATGTCGATCAGATAATTTAAAAGGTAATTGATGACTCTTAGAAATACAACATGAATCACAAATATAATTTCGAAGTTTCCTCTGCGTAGGGAGTCCATATCTATTATTATGTTTTGCAAAATTCTGAAATGAGGATGCCCAAGCCTATTGTGCCAAGTTTCAGGAGGTGACTTTTCTCCTATTAGAGCAGTTGGATTGAACGATGACGTCATTAGATGATACAAGCCATCTTCAAAGGTCCCCCTTGAGAAGTACTTGGCCTGTCACCTTGTCCTTCACCAAACAATACGAAGAGTGAAATTCAAAAATTACATTGTTGTTTGACGTTAGTTTTTTAATAGAAAGTAATTTGAGAGGATATTGTGTAGAAAGAATTTTTGAAGAACCAAGGGATAGGATATTCAAACCTGATCCATTACCTATGTGAAGTTGTTCCGTGCCTTGGTATGGTGCAGCATGTTGTATATGTCATGAAGTTGGAGTGACATGATGAGTAGCGCCGCTGTCTAGATACCATGACACTGAGGAGCCAATTTCTGAAGGTGCTGAAGTGTTAGTCATGTAGACTCGAGGACCAGTATTTGTTGTGTAGGCTTGAGGAGGTTGAGACTGTCCTTGATTGTTTTGAGATCCATAATTTGAATCGTTGAAAAACCCTTGACCTGTTTGCTGCTGATTTTGAGCATGCCATCCTCGATAGTTTCTGTTGAATCTTTCTCTGCAATCATGCACTTGATGTCCAAACTGTCCACACAATTGACATCTTGGAGCAAATTTATTCTGACGCCCTCTTCCTCTATTGAATCTTCCTCTGCCATGCCCTCAACCAATGTAATGAATCTGATTTGGCATGGGTGGAAATTTTCTTTCTGTGGACCTATTCCTTTGCAACATCAGCTCATCATCTCCTCTGATTTTGGAGATGACATCTTCAAGTGTCATACCATCTATGTGAGCATTTAACCCTGATACAAAGGCATTGTATTCGGGTCCTAGCTCTCTTAGCAAATTAAAAATGACAACAGATTCATCTACTATTTGTCCTGCTACAGATAACTCATCACTAATAAACCTGATTTGTTGAACGTACTTGATAAGCCTAAAAATGCGTGTAAATATGACGTTGATTTGACGTTTAGACTTATACAATGAATTTTATGAATACCCTTAATCACTAAATCTAGAATATAGAGCAAGCAAGGGGTCGAATCACAAGGAGGCAGCAAGTAAGAATTTTTATCCCATTTTAATGAATTAATTCAAAGATGAATTAATTTTGCAATTAATAAACCTTAATTATGCTTAATAATGTTTTTAATTAATCAAAATCAAATAAAAAACTTAATTTTTAATTTAAATATTTCGCTCAAAAAGCTTAAGATAGAATTATTTCAATTATAAGATCAGATTAATTCAGATTATTAATTTCCCAATTATTATAAAATTTTAAGACAATTTTTATGAATTAAAATTGGGAATTTAATAATCAAGAAAGGGATGAATTTTGTTTTTAAGATTTGTTTTTAGGTGAATGAATTTAATAATCAAGATGAATGAATTTTCAAATAAAATTTTGTTTTTAGGTTTTTTATATATTAAATTAAATTTCCAAACAATAAAAATTGAAATCTAGAGAGAGAAACTAGAAAAATTAACCTAGAGAGAGAAAGTGAAGAAATTGGCAAAAAGGTGAAATCCGACCCTTAATTAAAAATCTAATAATGCAGAAATGTTCAAAATTAATGTAGAATTAAAGATTAAAAATCAGATATTGAATCGGAATCAAAATGCAGTGCTAATTTCATTCAAAACCACTTCTAGGGCATGTACATTTTGCCTATGCCTTGGCATTTTAGAATCGTTCAAGAAGAATGTTGAAATACAAATCAGAAACTTACAGATTTGAGTGCAGAATCAAGAACTGTCGACTTACAAAGCAACTCTTGTGTCCTTCCTGGCCAAATCCTTGGAGAAAGCTTCAAAAAGTCATTTTCTCTCTTTTCCAGACCTCTATTTAAAGATCCAACGTAGGGATTGTAGAGGGGGAAAAGAAAAACATGCCCTCAAAATTTCAGCCCAATCAGACATCTAGATCTCTAGATATCGTCATTTTACTACAGATTAATCTAGGTAGTTGGAACGTTTTATATTTTAGAAAAAATTGATTTTTCTGATTGGTTGCAGCTTTCTTTCTCGTTTTCTGCCTTCTCGGATCGCGCACTGATGCTTCGTTGTCCGCGTCCAAGGCGCGCAATCATTGGAAGTGATTGCTGCGTTTAAATGGCTAGAAATGCTCCATGTCATCTTCGTCAGCTCCTTTTAAAATAAATAAATAAATAAATAAGAGGTGGGTGGTGAGCTTACCAAAAGGTTTAATGCACGCAACGCTGATTTCTGCCTGCATTTAATGTACACGGCGAATCGACGGCTGCTTGAGTTAAATAACACGCTTGTAGTGTCCATTGCCACGTGCATTTAATGCACACGGCTTACCAACTCAGATACGAGGCAAATAATCATTTAATAAATGCACGATGAGATCGATTCTCCACGTGCATTTATTGCACAAAAAGTAACTAAAAAAAACATTAATTCTTACCTTTACCTCGCCGCCCGTGCCACGCTGTCTTTAGAGCAATCATTTGCTCATTATGGCATCGCGATTCGCGATGCCATAATGAGCCAATAATGCTCTTTTTTTCTATCTCTTAATCTTATTTAAATAATATGCATCACTTATTGGCCCAAATTTCGGGCGAATGACGTGGATGCACTAAATATGTATATAAAAATATAATAAAAAAAATTTCTAAAATGCCATATAAATAATATATGTATTATTTAAATTTTTATAAATCATTTCTTAACTAAATATTGGTCAAAAAATTATATGCAAATATGAAAAAATTCCAGAAAAATTAGGAAAGCCCTTAACAACCGTTAGCCAAGTATTTAAGGCCCTGTAAAAAATATTTCTTCAATGAAATCAGGTTAAATACCATGTAAAAAATGATAAAAAATAGAAATAATAGTAAAATTAATGTGTAAATCATTTATCTTCATTTTTATATGATAACATGAAAATATGGTCATTAAAACACATAAATATAATGTAAAATTCATCAATGAATGCAGTTAATTTGCAAATTATCAGTAGTCCTCTGTTGTCATTGTGCCCTTTGTAATGCTTTGGAGTTTGCTATACAAATTCATAATTTTGGACTTATTTCTAATTGCTACATTTTTGCAAATAGCTTCACATGCTTCTTTTGCATTATTGCACCTTACAATGCAAGGTAAAACTGATTCTGATAGAGATGTGGAGATCAACATGAAAACATGTTGATCCATTCATAGCCACATCTCATGCTCAGGATTGCCTTGTATATTCCCATTTTTATCCAGAAACAAAATTGGAGGAGGATCTTACTCTATGATTTTCGCAAGTCCACAACTTTTGATCAATGGAATAAACTGCATCTTCCATAGTAGAAAACTATCACGTGTCAATTTTAGAGGAATTGACATACCAGTAGGAAGTACTGCCGAAGTAGTCATGCCTGCAGCGACAGCATTCTGTGGAGCTTCTGGGGCTCTTCCAACATTGGGTCTTGGATCTATCATCTTGCTGACAATCTGATGCTGTTAAGCTGATGGCCCTGATACCATGAAAATAAATGAACAAAAGGGAGATGGAGAGGTAGAAGGATGAGGAGAAGAGAAGATAGAATAGAGAAAGAGACTCTCTTATTGCATAACTCAAATAGATACATTCGTAGGGTATTTATAGTGCTGTAACACAGAAGTAAAACATGGAACGAAGAGAATAGGAGAAGTTGTCGATCTGTAACCGTTTTGGCAACCGTTGTGAACTGAGCTTCGTTCACAACAATTCTTTCTCTATTCAAATACTTATTTTATTTTGTAATTCTTATATTAAGTGGGGTATGTCGCTGTCTCCTATTTGTCCATTATTAAGTGTATCCTGATTGGTCACTTTCTATAACATTCTATACTAAATGGGGTATGTGGCTGTCTCTTATTTGTTCGTTATTAAGTGCATCCTGATTAGTCGCTTCTATTCTTATTATTATTTCTTATTTCAATTGGTTGGATCGACTTATCTAAGTTGACTCAGATTGGCTCTGAGTTTGCGAAGCCTTTGTTTGACTCAGATAGGCCCTGAGTCGTGAATCCATTATTCCTGAGTCGTGATGCATCCTTGTCTTCAACACCTTGCGATGGGGTTGATGACATGGAGTCGGCTGAGGGCATCCTCCAGGATAAGCTAGCCTCTCAAAGACCCCAAAACGTAGGCTTCCGTCGTCCAGGCACGGCTGAATGGTCCGTCATGAACGAATAAGTGTGCGACGTGCTCTCCGAGAAGTTGAGGAAGTCGCAGCGCTCTTCGTAGTTGGTGTGCTCGCCGTAGTGGGGAAGAAGAATTTAGAGCGATGGCTTTGCTGGTGAACGGTAGAAGCTATCCATGGCCGAGCGCCAGTTCTTGCACACAGACGCCATGCAAGCCTGGTCAATCTCGCTCAGTATTCCGGCGACGTAGCCCAATAGAGAATGTGGGAGTTCTGACTAGTCCTCCGCCATTGTTGCTGTAAACCTCTGGTTCTTGGATGAGGAGAAGACCGATATGCGCATAATATCAATTTCCCGCACAATTTGCGGAAGCAGAAAGATCGGGCGTGATCGTTTCCTGTTCTCCAGGGCGTAAAATCAGTTGGACGAGGAGAAAGAAAAGGAATCAAAGAAAACAACGAAGAGATACTATTCATGTAGATAAAACGAGCAAGATGACCGCAGATTGAAAGACCAGAAGTACGGAAGCCGGAGCTCCGGATTTTCTGATAAAAATAAGCCGGAGAAGTAGTTGGTAGACATTCAAATAGGCTTACTTCCTCGTCTAAGAAGGTTACTCTAGTTGATAGATATCTCGACTTTTTTTCCCGGAAGACAGAGGCCGAGATCAATTTGCGGAGCATTTGGCTCAAGAACAAAGACTAGGCGTGAAACTTTCCAGTTCTCCCGGGTTGAAAATCGATTGGACGAGAAAAACAAAGCGAATGAAGAAAAAAGTGAAGAAATTCTATCGGTGTAGATAAGGGAATAAATTCTATCGGATACCAGAAGATTGAAGGGTTATTAAGGAAGGAGTCTCAAACTCGGCGATATCCAGTTAGGATCTAACCAAAATTAGATAGTAAAAATAACGTATATGATATACTCGTTAGAGGCCTTGATGTTTAGGATTAAACATAAGTTCAAACATAGAGTAGGATTAAATTTAGATGGCTAGGATTAAATAGTAGATAAGATTATAACGGCTAGGATTGCAATGGGTCTACGGCACCAATCAACGGTCGTGATCGGTGCACCCATTTAGTTATAACGGACAGGATCTAATCTGTTTTAACGTTATAAAAAGGGGCACACAGCACCGATCAACGGCTGTGATCGGTGCACCCAATTTGTTATGACGGTCATATTAGATCGGCATTTCAGATGAAATATATCCGTTGTAATCTGTTACAACGGATATATCTTCAATAACGGAATCTTACTATCTTTATCTGATTATACATACTATAAAAACCCACCTAATGTAACTTTCAAGACTTGAGGGAAATACTACGATCTCCTACTACTTCTTGTGTCATCCATCTTCTTCTTCTCTCTCTCTCTCTCTCTTCTTCTCCTCATTCTTCTTCTACTTCTCTCTATCTCAATTCATTTCAAGATTCGAAATCTTCAACAGAAAATATATCTTCCAATATGAAAGGGACAAGGGAAGATACACCGCAAGGAAGGCTACTAGCAGATGTGACGAAATGTTTAACGTGAGAAGATACTAAACCTATTCTCCGAAATGCAATAAAAAAAAAAGCGAAACCGTGGTCATTACTGCCGGATGTCTTTTTTGTCGTTGTAGGCTACTCATCCAAATAGAAGAAAAGGCACATAATGGAAAATATTACAAGAAATTTCCATAGAAGTCTTGAAGAGCCTTTCTAAAGTCCACTTATGAACGTCACCATATTTATTTCATTTGAATTCCCGGCCAACTAAAGTTCACTTATGCATATATTGATGCTTTCTCTTGGCCCCCACTCCACCTACAATCATTTCAAATTTCAATCATACGAAGATAGATCAGATGTTTGTATTACAGAAATAATATTCCACAAATCAAGGACACAAAAAATATATCTGAAGGAAAAATTCAAAGATGTCTTTGGGAAAATCTCCCAGGTCAACAAGAGCGGAGATGGTTTTGAGAACAACAGAGCTGCCTGTATTCAAGTTTACTCAGAAAAGATAAAAAAGAGAACACGCAGATGTGCACTGAAAGATAAAAACATACTAAACAAAATTAAATGGAACCATGTTTAATTGGCGGCCACTGAAACAAACGATTACGCATAATTATAAATCACAGCTATCAATCAAACATTCTGTAGTGGATGATCGATTGTGCCGCAAAGTTCTGTAGAGATTTCCCTATACGAGCTTCATTCTTAAGTTTATCGCTTTGCTTGGAACGGAGTCCATATACATTAAAAAAGAAGAATACGAAAAAAATAATATTTATAAGACAACCATGAGTTTGACGTGCAATCCATATTCCAAATTCTTTAGTGAACTACTGTAGACTGTGAGCACAAATATTCATCCAAATAGAAGAGAAGGAACATAATGGACATATTTACAAGAAATTTCCAAAGAAGTGTTGACTAGCCTTTCTATATATAATAAATAGAGGATGATTAAAGACGAACAAGAGTGGGAGGAGGAGAATGAGACAGTGAAAAAGGCAGAAAAACATGTAGGATAAAGGGCGTGATTCAGAATCATATTTCAACAATTACGTTGACAACTGGTTTGTACTTGTAATAAAATATATGGCACGGTGCACCGTTTATTCCCTACGAGTTAATCCCAAATGTTAAAACACGCTACTCTTGGGAAGCGTGCATATTGGTTTGCATCGCACTTTCAACATTTGATGCTAGAGAACTAGATCATCTTAGGTCATTCCTCTAGATTAAATTATTGATTGTAATTCTGTAGCGTAGCTTGACGCTCTCTGTAAGGTATTCATCATTTTCGAACAATGCTATCTGGCTGTCCCACTGTAAAAAAGTATTCCGTTTCGTAGTTACAAATGATGAAATATGAGATCATCAGTTAGGTCAAATAAATGGCCCAAGAAAACTGCTAATCGCAGCGTGAAATCAAGGTGAATATTTGAAGTCCCACTTTAACCATCACACGAAAAACTTCAGCCAGAGCATATAATTGCGTTTTTTCCCAAAAAAACCGCGAGATATTACATATATTCCAAATACAAACCCACCCAATGTGATATCTCTTGTAAAAATATAACGATCTTAACCGACCTCGTTGTCTTCCTCCCATCTCTTAACAAGAAGTAACCTCTTCTTGTTCTTGAGCGAGAGTGATTTATAAATTTTTCATCAATCCCTAACTACAATCTCGAAAATGCTCCGTGAAGATATGAAAATATGAGATCTGAAGTATCAATCAAGAAATATCGTCCGGTAAGAAGGCCGTTATATTCAAGTACAACAGCCGAGATTAAGTTAGAAACTTCCCAGAAAAAACGGCTAGTACATACATTATAAATGCAAACTAAGCCCATGTTAAATGAACGATCTTAACCGATTTCGGTGTCTTTGTCCCTTCTTTTGATCATCTTCCTTCCCCTCTCACCTCTTCTTTCAGGCCGTTTTCGGCCATGGCCCGCCTCCACCGCCTTGCTCCGTCCCCGTCCGTCTGGCTTATTCTTCCTCTGCTAAGCTGCAAGGGGTTTCACCACGAGAACCGCGAGTTTTCGAGCTTCTCCGAGAAGCTGTCGCCTACGTACGTTTTCCTTCTGCGCGGCCCACGCAGCGTCGCCCTCGAACACGACTCTGATCGATATCGCGTTCAGAAAAAATATGTAGTGCTGCTGCTGCTGCGGGGGAACGTGGGTCTCAGATAGCACAAGAAAAGCTTCCAAATGCTGCGGATGGCGAGGAGCCCGCAGGGTCGCATGGCGCCCATCTGCAAGAGCTGGCGCTCCGCCATGGCCTGCCTCTACCGTGCATCCAAAGCACCGTCCCTTTGGCTACCAGACGGTCTATGACAAACGCTGCGATTTCCCGAGCTTCTCGGAGAAGTTCTCGCGTACCTATCCCTTCTCCACGGCCCACGCAACGCTGCCCTTCACGGCGGATCCGAGCGTCATTGGGTCCTCGAGAGGGTTGCTGATGATGGAGGACGAGGCCAGCGCGCTCCACTCCGTCAACCCCATCACGAGGAGGACCATCTCCTTCCCCTCGTCCCGCGGTGACTACCGTGGCTCCTCCCGCAGGGGCGTACTGGAAGGCCATCTTCGTCCACCGCGAAGAAGAGAATCGCTGGTCTGTGCCCACGGTGGCGGTTCTCAATGTACTGGTTTATCTCAAATCGTGATGGCTGAGGAAGCCGCATATCCAGTGGAAAATAGATCTCTGTTTTCAGCTTCTCACCGCTGCCTAGAGTTCTCATGCTAGCCCTGAGTTCCCAGAATGCAAACTGCATATGTTCGTCGGATCTAGAATCTGCTTTGCGATAGTATCTTTTGGTCTTTAAAAGTTGGGTTATAACCAGGTCATGACAACATTTTCTTGGACTCGTTTTGAATCCATGAAGAAAACTGTATTATATATTTACTAACGTTGGTTGTGTGGACTCCTTTAATTAGTCTTTTGACCTCTATTTGATTTTCTTATTATGGGATACTAGTTACCGAGCCAAACATTACGCGTAGGTTTAGGTTTCAACAAAAAACGCATACCCAGGCCGTCGTTCCCTATGCAACATAGACTTTGATTCTGGTGTTAATTTTTTTTTATTATGAAAAGATTCGAAGTTAACTTCGATGACCTCTTCCCAGCTGTTATGATAACCTCTACTCTTTTAGCTCATATCGGACAGCATAGCGAGACAGCGTTCGGTCCATGCTATTCAGAACATTTGACGTATAATAGGCAACAAAAGGTTAATAAAAACACGATACCCAAATGTTTTTTCATCAAAACAAAGGTGGGGGGAGGAATAAAGAGGCAGAGACCTTCGTCGTTCACGATACCACATGATGGTTGCCCTGCTTTCTGATATTTATTTACATCGTGCCTTTAATGTATTATTTATCGCCAACAAAAGCGACGGATCAGATTATTCTGTGATAAATTCGTGAGCTTAACAATCAAATAATACACTTTAAAAGCACATCTTATATACCGTTACAAAGCGAGTTCTATTTTGGTCCAAGTGTAATTATTCCACGACTTTGTTAAAAAAGCAATGGCATGAAATTCTTGGGCGGAGTTTGATGAAGATCCTGAACGAATGTATCCAATTATTTTTTTCGCCCAATTTCCTGAAATCTAAGAAATCATTTTAATTTATGTGCAGTAATAAATAGTTTATGTCCCTATCAGTTTTTCATTTCTATCTAATTTACGTTTTTTACGAAGTCAGAGCGGCGTTTTGTCAGCAGATTCATAAATATTAAATGGCAGAATTATCGACCTTGTTGTCGTAATTCTCAGAAGTATAGTCAACCGTCCATCCATATTAATGAAAAGTAAATCATAGTTTACTGAGTCCTTCATTTGTACTAGTTTTCGATACTCACCTACGTCTCTCATTGTCAAGAAAATGGAGGACTAACTAAGACCTAACCTTGCCGTCTTTGACAGTCGTTATAAACTATAGTCAAATTTTCAAAACGCTATTAAATCTTTAAACACAATTAAAAGTTAATACCCAATTAAAATTTTTATTATATATGGTTACGCACCAAGTGTCGGATGCGATCATCTTTGAAACTGAAATGACTGCATAGGAGAGAACTCTGATATTTTAAATCAGAACGTTTACCATGACTCCACTAGAAAAGTAGTGACGTAAAACTCTTGCCTGTATTTTATGCAATACGAGAATATACTTATTCTCGTATTGCATAAAATATTTTGATGGGTATCTAACATTTGAAAAGGTTCATGGATTTATTTTATTTGATTATTATTCTGACAGAAACACCCGATTGTAATTCTCTCAAACGCGTCAATTAATTTACGAAGTTGTTTAAATTATTTTTATCGTTGTTCCGAGTTCCAGAAGAATGATTTTTATGACTAGCGACTCATGACGTTGAATTTAATGCAAATAGCGAACAAAATCAATTCACATCTTTTAATTGACAGTTATGAGAGAATTACCAACTCGAGCACTTCATGGAACCATCTTCGCACGTCCTTGCGCGATCTAACTGATATCGCTCGGTGTAAATGGAGTACGCGTAGTATCGCTCTTCTCGACGGCGAAAGTCTAGCATCTTCGCATAGGCAGGGTTGGGATCAAGGAATTTAACTAACGGCAAAGCCCAAGATGCCATATGGCATATCTCCATCGTTGGGTCAAAGTGGAGCTGAACATGCTGCCAAGATGAGTGTGATCGCTGCGGCGATGGAAATTACCGATCGTGGTCGATAACTTACTTGGAACACAACTGCGTCAACAGTTAGTTATTTGACCTTCCATTCGTGGGGTTATCCCAACTGCTCAAGTTGGAATGTTGGCTCTCAATAAGCAGAGTCCAATACAACTCAAATGCCGGACAGGACGCTGGATGAAGCCGTACCTAATATAATATGTTAAAATATTCTCCAATAACTCATAATTTTACATTAATCAATTTATTCCATTACTTTTATTGGACTCGAAATAAGAAGCATAGCATCAACTAATAAAGGAAACAGATATCATGTGCCGTTACCCTCCATCAAGATGCTCTTCAAAAATACGGTCAAGATGCTCTTTTGTTGATGACGAGATTATTGATAAGTCGTCTCATATATTCAGGGACCATTTTCTGTTAAATAATTATATGGATCGTTAATGCTCCTTTCTGGGGCATGCTATGTTTTACTTGTTGAACTTTTAGAAATCCTCTCGGACATTTAGTTAAACATTTATTCTGAATATGTCCATCACGTGCCTTTTCTTCTACTTGGATAATGTTTTTATTTCAGTCTTCGGTTGTTTCACTGAAGAAGTTGGAGTATGAATAGAGCGCTAAAGTAATAGCTCTTTAATAAAATAATTATTTTTTATCTTATATTTCTATTTGTATGGAAATGGATCCCGTTCCATGTAAAGCAATAACCTAAAAAAAATTCGTCTTGGCAAATCTCTACCGAACTTTGAGGCATAATTGTTCATCCATTGCTCCTCACTGAAACTTGAAAAGGTAAGAAAAATGTTTGCTTGATGCCTGTGACTTTTTAAGTCTGCATAATGGCAATTTCAGTAGTGACCAATTTAAAACATGATATAATTTAATTTCGATTTCTATGTTTTTATCTTTGTGACACGTCTACGTAGTTTTCTCTTTTATGTTTTCTGAATTTTTTTGAATGCAAGGAGTTCCCTTATACATCAGAAACCATTTTTAAGGAGTCAGCACCAAGTGCGCCAACTCGCTCGACTCAGAGGCCGGCTGAATAGGGATTAATCAAGAATAGTTAGTAATTAAACAAGCAATAGATATACTCGTTAGAGAACTAGCGGTCAGGATCCAATATAGGGTCAAAGATAGTCTAGGATTCAATATAGAAGGCCAGGATCAAACATAGAAACTTAGGATTAAATCGTAGATAAAGGGAACACGAGATCGACTCAACTGTCGAGATCAGTGCACCCGTTCACATTATAACGGTCAGGATCTAGTCCCCGCTATAATCAAAAGACGGGTGCACCGATCAATGGCTACATTCGGTGCACCCACATCAGTTACAACGGTCGAGATTAAATCTCGACCAATTCAAATATATGAACGTTGTATCTGTTACAACAGTCGTATGCTTATAACAGAACTTACTATTTTATACTTACGATACTACAACATAAATATCAACCCATGTTATATAACTATTCTCTGAGGAATGAATACGATCTAATCTCCATCTATCTTCTCAGTGTTCATCTTCTTCTTTCTTCTCTCCTTTCATTCCCACTTCCTCTCTCCAATCTCTCTCGAGAATTCTTTTCATGGTATCAGAGCCAGGCGATCTCAAAATGGGAGAAGAAAAACATGACTCCTCAATCGCCATCCCTTATGCTTCAAGCTGTTCAAGCATAACCGCAATTGGGCAGGTGCCCATTGTCATTCCTCCTGGAGTTTCCATCTCAATCAAGCTCGAGTCAAACAACTACCATATGTGGAGAAATATTGTTCAGCCTCTCCTAAATGGGTATGGTCTGAATCGCTTCATTATCAATAATACATCTCCCCCTGTGTTTATCACAGATCAACGGGGGAATACTGTGAACAATCCTGAATATGAAAACTGGTGGAGGATTGATCAACAAATTCTTGGATTCCTTCAGTCCACCATTTCTGAGCAAATTCTTCCCAACGTGGCCAAAGCTAAATCTTCTCTAGAGGCTTGGGAAACTCTAGAGAATGTTTTTGCCAGTCGAAGCCAGTCTCGAATAATCGAGCTAACCAGACAGTTTGCAAACATTTGCAAAGGTACTATGTCTATTGAGGACAATATCAAACATTTCAGGTCAATTGTGGAAGCACTGGAAATTGTGGGACATCCAGTCAATGAGCCCACGAAAATTTACTCATTTCTCAGGGGGTTACCTCCAGAGTACTCATCCTTCATGATCAACGTCAATATCAATCTCAACCACATGGATTTTGAGCAGATCATAAAAAATTTAACGGCTCACGAGGACCACTTAGTTCATCATCACCAAGGAAACTCCAATGGCTTTCCACTAATGGCCAACTATGCCCAGAAGCAATCCTACAAAAGCAACGATCATGGACGCAGAAATGAAAACTATCAGAGGCATCAATCTGAACAGGATCGCAGCTCAAGATCTGAAAATTGGCGTCGATAGCAGGATGGATGCCAGGATAACTATCAGAAGTATCCAAGTGAACGTGAGCAAAACACCAGATCAGAAAATTGGCGTGGGCGGCAACACAATTCTGGCATAGGACGAGGAAGAAACCAATCCTATCAGCCACGCTGCCAAATATGTTCCCAGTATGGGCATAGAGCTATAGAATGCCAAGAGTTTATACGATTATCTTCAGGCACTCAGCACAATCAATCTGGTGGATACCCACAAGCCTTCAATGCTGAAGCCCAAGGGTGGTATCCTGATAGTGGGGCCACTCATCACGTTACTGCTAACCTGAGCAACATTCAACAACATCAAAGCTATCAAGGAAACGATCAGCTCCAAATAGGTAACGGAACAGGTTTGAATATTCTAGCTATTGGAAATTCTAAAATTACAACATCTGACAAAACTCTTTCTCTCAAAAGTATTTTGCATGTTCCATCTATAACCAAGAATTTATTATCTATTCAAAAACTTACCTTGGATAATAATGTCTTTGTTGAATTTCATGACTCTTTTTGTCTTGTGAAGGACAAAGCCGCCAACAGAACTCTCCTCATAGGAACAATTAAAAACGGGCTTTATTACCTGGATGGGCTAACCCCTAAGTCAGCCTACATTGGAGAAAGAGCATCTACAGAATTGTGGCATTCAAGACTGGGTCATCCCCAACTTAAAGTTTTAAAATTCCTAATTCTAAAATATGGATTACCTGTCTTTCAGTCCAAACAGTTATTCATTTGTGAATCATTTCATATCTCTAAATCCCATAAATTGCCTTTCTCGCCAACTCTTCATAAATCGAACAACTGTCTTGAAATAATCCATTCTGACTTATGGGGACCATCCCCTATATTATCTCACTCTGGCTACTCCTATTATGTCGTGTTTGTTGATGATCATAGTAAATATACTTGGGTTTTTCCTCTAAAGAAGAAAAGTGATCTTCTAAATGTTTTTGTAACTTTTCAAAAACAAGTACAAAATCAATTTTTAGCAAAAATTAAATACATTCAATCTGATTGGGGAGGGGAGTTTCAATCACTCCACTCCTATCTTAAAACTCAAGGAATTGTTCATAGGGTGTCCTGTCCCCACACCCCAGAACAAACTGGCACAGCTGAACGTAAACACAGACATTTAATTGAAACTGCATTAACTCTACTTCATCAAGTCAAAATGCCTAAGAAATTTTGGGATGAAGCAGTTGTAACTGCAGCATACCTCATAAACCGTTTGAGCACTCCTATCTTGAACAACAAATCTCCCTACGAAATCATGCTCCAGTGCAAACCCGACTACAATATTCTTAAAACCTTTGGATGCTTATGGTACCCATATACTCGTCCATATACCAAAAACAAACTGGAACCCAGAGCGGAAAAATGTGTCTTTCTTGGTTACAGCGCCATGCATTGCGGGTACAGATGCTTGTCTCTCCATACAGGTAAACTCTTTGTCTCTCGCCATGTTATTTTTATTAAAAATTCCTTTACATTTTCTCATCTGAATTCTATTTTTGAAAACAATGGGATACTAGGATCCTATCATAACTATATTCCTCATAATTCAGTCGACAACACCCCTGTTGAAATTTCTGACTCATATGTAGACTCACCTGACACTCGACCCTCTAGTAGAAACATAGAAATCACCTCAACTTCAGACAACCCAAACTCAAGTTATGAAACTCCAGGATTTTCCTCCACTCAACTCTTCGACCCTTACAATCCATTAGAATCCAAGGTCCCCATTCTCAATACATTGGACTACTCTCCTGAACATGGGGAACTGATAAAGACTAAATCTCTTACTGACATTTATCATCAAGATTCCCTACCCCATTGCCGACCACAACTACTGTCTTTAACAGCTGTTAGACATCCTCTACCTCAGTGTTTTACGGCTGTTCAACATCGCATAGAAGAGCCTCAATCATACAAGAGTGCTTCCAAAAATGCTAAATGGATGCATGATATGGAACAAGAAATGACAGCCTTACTACAAAACAAAACCTGGGAATTAGTTCCAAGAAATCCTAACCTTCATGTAATTGGGTGTAAATGAGTTTATATGCTCAAGTATAAACCCAATGGTGACATAGATAAGTACAAAGCAAGGCTTGTGGCAAAGGGCTATAACCAGCAAGAGGGGTTTGATTTTTTTGAGACGTTCAGTCCTGTGATTAAACATACAACTATCAGAGTCTTGTTATCCATAGCTGTTAGCAATAACTGGAGCATCCATCAACTTGATGTCTCCAATGCATTCTTGCATGGAGGATTAGATGGAATTATCTACATGGAGCAACCAACCGGATTTAAAGTCTCCAAATTCCCACACCATGTCTGTAAACTCAGAAAATCCCTCTATGGCCTCAAACAGTCACCTCGAGCTTGGTTTAACAAGCTCACCCATTTCTTAAATACTCTTGAATTTGTTGGATCAAAAACTGACACGTCATTATTTTTCAAATTATCTTCTCCAACTCCAATTTTCATTTTAATATATGTTGACGATATTCTTATTATCTCACCAAGTTCTTCCATTGTTAACTCTTTTGTCCAACAACTACACAAAAAATTTGCAATCAAGGATTTAGGACCAGCGCATTACTTTCTAGGAATCGAATTGATAAAATGTACCAATGGTTATTTATCATCACAATCAAAATATCTTCATCAAATTCTTCAAAACGCCAACATGGAAAATTGCAAGCCCTCTTTAACCCCATGCAGTTTAACCTGATTCTCCTCGTCTAGTGAACCCTTTATTGATGCTACATTATATAGAAAAATCGTCAGATCACTTCAGTATCTTACTTTAACCAGACCTGATATCTCCTTTGCTGTTAATAAAGCCTGCCAGAAAATGCATGCTCCCACCCTGGATGACTGGAAATTTTTGAAACATCTGCTTCGCTATCGTAAAGGCACTATCTTGCATGGTCTCTTTTTTTTTAATAACTCACATTGTTCTATAAGTGTTCATAGTGATGTAGATTGGGCAGGAGACCACAATGATCGACGCTCCACTGGAGGTTTCTTAGTCTTCCATGGCAAGAATTTAATCTCCTGGAGTTCCAAAAAGCAGCAAAATGTTGCTCGGTCGAGCACAAAAGCTGAATATAAAGCTCTAGCTAACGCTGCTGCAGAAGTCATTTGGATCCAATCACTCCTCAAGGAATTAAAGCTCAATGATCTTACGCCTCCAACCTTGTGGTGTGATAATGTCGGAGCAACGTATCTGGCAGCAAATCCAGTGTTCCATGCCAGAACAAAGCACATCGAAATCGATTTCCATTTCGTCCGAGAACAAATTGCAGCTAAGTCTCTGATAATCAGATTCGTCAACAGTGAAGGACAACTGGCCGACATTCTCACAACGCCATTGCCATCTCCAAGATTCAATCTCCTTCGGGACAAGCTCAACATCTCGGAAGATCCTCGTCACTCGGCGTTGAGCTTGAAGGGGGGTGTTAAGGAGTCAGCACCAAGTGCGCCAACTCGCTCGACTCAGAGGCCGGCTGAATAGGGATTAATCAAGAATAGTTAGTAATTAAACAAGTAATAGATATACTCGTTAGAGAACTAGTAGTCAGGATCCAATATAGGGTCAAAGATAGTCTAGGATTCAATATAGAAGGCCAGGATCAAACATAGAAACTTAGGATTAAATTGTAGATAAAGGGAACACGAGATCAACTCAACCGTCGAGATCAGTGCACCCGTTCACATTATTGCGGTCAGGATCTAATCCCCGCTATAATAAAAAGACGGGTCGAGATTAAATCTCGACCAATTCAAATATATGAACGTTGTATCTGTTACAACGGTCGTATGCTTATAACAGAAACTTACTATTTTATACTTACGATACTACAACATAAATATCAACCCATGTTATACAACTATTCTCTGAGGAATGAATACGATCTAATCTCCATCTATCTTCTCGGTGTTCATCTTCTTCTTTCTCTTCTCTCCTTTCATTCCCACTTCCTCTCTCCAATATCTCTCGAGAATTCTTTTCAACCATCTCTGCCCCCAGTTTGGACGTGATTCAAAATATATTTTCAAACTTTTCTTCATATATGATTTTTTGTTCAGATTTTGTGGAATACCATCGTGGTATATGATTTTTTGTTAGTTTTTTTTCTGATTTTCTGATTTTTTCTGATATATGTTCTATAGTACATTATTTTTGGTTGTGTGTGGGTCAAGGAAAAAGCGTCAATACATGCATAATTTGGTTTATGATTGCAACACTTTGAATTATATCAATATGGCGGTTTACATTGTTAAACTTGCCATCCTTGATTGGGCGCAATCCAATTTTAATTTCAAGGGTTAGTTTGTTCGGAGATAATGAATTCCATGTTGCCTACCAGGAAATAAACGAGAATCGCTAATGCTTATTTGGCTCCACGAGCAATGACCGAGGTTGCTCATTTTATTTTATTGGCTTTTTGAGAACTTGTAATACATTTTCCCGTAAAACATTATGTTATCGTATATTGGTTTGTTGAAATATTCCATCAGATCTACTCTTAACCTTTCTTGTCAACCATTTACCCCTTTCCAAATCAAATAGGATGAAATATTCTTCGTTTCTAACATTTCATTCTCTTGGCATCCGACCTGTTGTTTTCTATTCTAATCGGATTTCGTCGTTGTTTTTCCCGTCCAATTGATTTCAGCCCAAAAGAATTGGAAATTTCACGCCTAGTCTTTGTTCTTGCACCAAATGACCCGGACATTGATAGCAAACTCCGTCTGCCAAAAAAGAAGGCGAGCTTTTGCATCCATGGTAACCCTCTTAGATGAGGAAGCACGCCTATCTGAATCTCTACCAGCCACTTCTCCATCTTCACCTAATGGAAAACCAGAGCTTCAAAGCGACGATGGCAGAGGACTAGTTGGCGCTGCCGCCTTCTCTCTTGGGCTACATCGTGGGGAAACCAAGCGTGGCCGACCTAGCAAGGTACCCCGCTCTCTCATGATTTTCATATGTTAACTGACGATTGTGATGGTCACGTGGATGAGATACTGGTGGAGGAAGCTGATGTTGCATCACCTCCGCATGAAGTGAGCCCTGAACCATGGGATGGAGATCCTCTTCTCATTACTGAAGAGAGCTCGCCCAGGAGGTTCAGAGGTTTACGTCGAGTTTATGAAGACACCGAGCAAGTCCACCTTGACCAAGAAGAGTGCTTGGTGATTGAGGGGGAGCTAGAAAATCTCCTAGAAGCTTCCAAGGAGCAGGTGTGGAGACGTGCCATGAAGGAGGAGATGGACTCCATTGAGAAGAACCGGACATGGAAGCTGGTGAATCCACCAAAAGGCTGCAAGACGATTGGCCTTAAGTGGGTTTTCAAGCTCAAGAAGAACTCACAAGGAGAAGTGGTGAGACACAAGGCCAGACTGGTCGCGAAGGGCTACGTCCAGAAGCTTGGAGTTGACTTCGAGGAGGCGTTTGCACCAGTGGCGAGAATGGACACCATCCGTGTCTTGGTGGCTCTCGCAGCACAAGGAGGATGGGACTTGCATCATCTTGATGTCAAGTCAGCTTTTCTCAATGGAGAGATAAAAAAAGAAGTGTACGTAAGGTAACCCGAGGAGTTCACAAAGAGGGGCAAAGAGCATATGGTTCTGAAGCTAAAGAAGGCCTTGTATGGCCTAAGACAAGCACCGCGAGCATGGTATACCAAGTTGGATAAATTTCTCATTTCCATTGGTTTTACCAGGAATGTCCAGGAGCACGCAGTCTATATGAAGATTGCAGATGATGTGCACTTTCTCGTGGGAGTGTATGTTGATGACTTGATCGTGACCGTTTGAGATGAGCGACTTGGGATTGCTCAACTCTTACTTGGGCAGATCAAGCTGAGTCAGAAAGGTTATGCAATGAAGATCCTACAGCAGAGTGGGATGATGAATTGCAACCCAGTCCATACGCCACTTGAAGCAAGACAGAAATTTACCATTGAAGGCTCGTTCGCTCTTGTTGACTCCACGGAGTATCGGAGTTTGATCGGCAGCCTAAGGTATTTGACTCATACCAGGCCTGACTTAAATTATTCTATGGGAATTCTAAGCAGGTATATGGAGACACTGACGGCTGAACACATGACGGCGGTGAAGAGGCTCTTAAGGTATATCAAGGGAACATTAGACCTTGGTCTATGTTATGAGAAAGCAGTCGGAGAACAAGATCTGGTTGGCTATTGCGATAGTGACCACGCTGGAAACCTTGATGACCACAAGAGCACCACTGGTATGGCATTCTTCCTCGGACCGAACCTGATAAGTTGGGCCTCACAGAAGCATAAGATCGTAGCTATCTCTTCGTGTGAAGCTGAGTATATATCCATGACTGCTGCGGCGTGTTAGGGAATTTGGTTGGCCAGGTTGATTGCAGAATTGAAAGGAGAACGTCCGAAGCCTGTGAGACTATGGTCGACAAAAAATCTGCCATTGCCCTTGGCAAGAACCCCGTCTACCATAGTCGCTCGAAGCACATCGACACAAGGTTTCATTTTATCAAGGAGTACATTGAAGAAGGTAAAGTTAATGTGCATCATGTCAGTTCAGAAAATCAGCTGGCTGACATATTCACGAAAGCTCTCGGATGGGTGAAGTTCGGGGAGTTGCAGTTGAAGCTGGGAGTTCAAAGCGTCGGTGGGGAATGACGTCAAGATCATGGGGGAGATTGTGGGGTTTGACCTTGACTGGGTCCCCCAAAGTTTTTTTTTATTTCCGGCTCATCACTCTCTTCCTTTCCCGCTTAAAAGTTCCTTTGATAAAAGGGACAATGTGGAACATTCTTTCTCAGAACGAGGTTTTCTTCTTTTGGGTTTTTCCTTTCTTCTTCTCCCTTGTTCTCTCCCACCAGGACCTGTGCTGCCAAGGAGTGGCAGCTGGGGATTCTTATCCCAACACTGTCAAGATCAAACCCCACACCTATGGCTTCTTCTTCCCTAGTTCGGGGTGGAAACAGCCTACGATGAGCGTTGTCAGTTTCTGAGCTTCTCGGAGAACCTCTCGCGTACTTACTCCTTCCGCACGGCCCATGCAGCGCTGCCCTCGAAAGCGAAACTTAGCGTGATCGGGTCCTCCAGAGGCTGGCTGATGATGGAGGACCAAGTCGGGGGCCTCTACTCTGTCAACCCTATCACGAGGAAGACACTTTCCTTTCCCTCATCATGCCGCTGCTACTACAGCTGCCTCTACAGAGTGTACTAGAAGGCCATCTTCGTCCACAATGAAGAAGAGAACCGCCGGTGTTGGCCCATAGTGGCTGTTATCCGTCGTCCGCCGTCGTTGCTAGCCATTGCCGTTGTCAAGGAGGAGGATTGGACAGAGCTCTTGGCTCCAAGCGTTGTCCTCCCCTTCTTTGACATCGTCTACTGCGACGGGTATCTCTACGCCATCGATGACAGCGGTGCCATTGGGGTTTACAGTTGCTAATGTTCCCTCTTGGCGGCGGCGAAGTTGATCAAGGTGGTGCCCGGAGGGCACGACAGTTGGCTGAGGTACATCGTCTGCATGCCCGGCGGTGGAGAAGAAGAGCTTCTTCTACTGTGAGGGAAATTGGGAGGGAGGAAACGGAAGAAGAAATTTGAAGTTTTGCGCATGGTGAGGAGCCCGAGGGGGCAGGCACAGTGGGCCAAGACGACGAGCCTCAACGGGCACGCCCTCTTGCTTGGAGACGATGGCCTGGAGGCGCTGCCTGTGGACAAGTTTGCAGAGCTGAAGCCTGACTGCATCTACAGCTTCGATTGGGATAATTGCCGTAGAAAGATGACACTCGTCTTGACGAATCTGGCCACCAGAAACGTTAGCCTAGAGCGGTTGTCGTTTCATTATTCCTCCATGTACTGGTTTATCCCAAATCGTCATGGCTATGGAAAGCATTCATTCATTGATAAATGCATCTGTGTTCTCACCATTGATTCGTTGATTCATTGGCAACCATTGATTCATTGCTACATAGAGTTCCCAAACTAGCCCTCACTTCATAAATAAAAACTTCATATGTGTTTAAAGGATCTAGAAGCTACTTTCGTATAGTATCTTGTGTTTTATGATGTACTTTTGGTATAGCCAAATCATGCCAAATTGTTCTTTGACTTGCTGTGAATCCAAGAGGGAATGCTTTACATTCATATATTTTCTGACTAAGTTGCTTGTTTCATTCCGTTAATATTTTGACCTGAATTTTGATAAGCACCTTCCGAAGACTTACCATAGGAAGACAAAGAGTCGCACGTAACGGTCGCTAGAAGCACATGCAAAATTTAGAATAACTGGCGGGATGGGAGGCTACAAATAAAGAGGGAAAAGGGGGAAGGGCATCAAGTTGGTTTTTCTCAGTCGCAAGGGCGCGGGCTGGTGGGAGATTCTCTACGCCAGAGGAGAGGGGCCGATCCGGCCTTGATCCACCTCTATCTTTGCTAGAGTTGTTCCTGATCTATCCTTACTCTCTTCTCCACGACACTTTTCTTCTACATTCTCAGTTTTCCCTCTGAACAACTCAGATCTGGGATTTTCTTGATCGCTATTATATTTTCTTGAGATCCTTGATTCGGGAATTCGTGACATCTACCGAGGAATTCAATCAAATTTTGATTTTGATTGTTCAACTCTGAATTTTTTATTTCAGGACACTGGTTACCGAAACAAACTATAGGTATAGGTTTAGTTTTTTTTACAAAAACCCATTTCCATTTCGTCCTTCCGAACCCATACATAGCCATGTATTCTGATTTTAATTTTTTTATTATGAAACTTCGAGACGTTGGTGCCAATAGCCGCATGCCAACTGATAGGATTCACATCTAGTCTTGGAGACCTTATTAGACAGCACAGTTTCTGAGCGTTCAGCCCATCCGGTTTGGAGCATTTGACGTATGAACGGCAACAAATCATCAATAGAAATGCTACACCTATAGTGTCTCTCATAACAACTCTACACCAAGATTTTTCTCATAAAAACAAACGTTGGGGGAAGAATAAAGAAACAAAGGCCTTTATCGTTGACGATTCCAGATAACGGCTGCCAAGCCTCTGTTATCTTCATTTACACCTTCCCTTTCACGTATTATCTATCGTCCAATGCAATGACGTTTTGCCTACAAAAATCAGACAGTAAGGCGGAAGAGCTTGTGACAAATCGTAACAGATCATTCGTTGATAGATACTTTAACTAAATGATCAGAAATCAAGTGTAGGATCTAATAATATTTCAAACACATCTGATAGCAAGTCAGGCTGCAAGTTCTATATTTGTCCAAAGTAACTGTCCCACTACTTGGTTATATTTGCAACTTTTCTTCATATATGATTTTTGTTCCAATTTTGTGGAATACTATCTTTGTTATACACATATATATATTCTATCTTACATGATTTATGGTTGTGTGTGGGTAGACATGGTCGTTCTGTTCTGTTCGTTTGGAACAAACACAAAATTCGCACAACAGAACCGCACAGGCCCTTGTTCTTTGTTCTGTTCTTTTTCTTTTTCAAAAACGAACCAAATTCGCACACTCGCACAAATTCGCACACTCGCATAAATTCGCACATTCGCACAAAATTAGACTAAAATTCGCACAAAGCGAACAAAAGAACATAACATGGGTCTGTTCGATGGTCTGTTCGAATTCATTTTTGTTCTGTTCGGAAAACCGAACAGAACGAACAATTCGCACAAATTCGCACCAAAAGAATAGAACGACCATGTCTATGTGTGGGTCAAGGAAAAAGCGCCAATACATGCGTAACTTGATTTGTGATAGCGACAATTTGAATAAAATCGATATGGTGCATCGCCTTATTGAACTTGCAGTCCTTGACTGGGCGCAATCCAACTCAACTTTGGTTTCAAGGTTTAGTTTTTTCGGAGATCATGAATTCAATGTTGCCTATCAGTAAATAAACGAGAACCGCTAGTTTCTATTTCACTAATTTCTTTAGATAAATTATTGATTGTAATTCTGTAACATAGCTGGATGCGTTTTTTAAGGTAAGTGCAACTTTAGAAGTTATATTGACCAATATCTACTTTTCAATCATTAGTTTTTTAATTATTATTGACTCACTGGCCTTTTTCATTCATGAAATTCCGTAATTGGAAAATGGTATGATAACTACATTTACTGTCGATAACGGGAGTATTAATAAGTCGTTGATATATTCAGGGGCCATTTCCTGTTTAATAATTTTTATTGATAAGTCGTTCATTGTTTTCTTTGCTCCCTTTTCTTCCTTCTCGTAAACCGATTTTCCCGCCCGAGTGAACAGGAAACAAGCATGCCCGATCTTTCTGCTTGCGGGAATTGTGCGGGAAGTTGATAGATTACATAGATCACAACCCTCTTACACGAGGAAGCAAGCCTATCCGAATCTCTATCAACCACATCCCCGCCTCCTTCTCGTCGAAAAACTAGAGGTTTAGAGGAAAGATCGCGGCAGACTGGATGGAACTCCTGCCTTCTATCTTCGGCTACATCGCGGGAAAATTGAGCGCGGCCAACCACGCTCGCGTGGCGCCCGTCTGCAAGAGCTGGCGCTCTGCCATGGCCAGGTTCTACTATCCACCCGCGGCCCCGTCCCTGTGGCTTCTTCTTCCTCGGTGCAGCGACAAGACAGTCTACGACGAACGCTGCAATTTCCCGAGCTTCTCGGAGAAGTTCTCGCGTACCTATTCCTTCTCCACGGCCCACGCCGCGCTGCCCTCCACGACGGATCTGAGCGTCGTCGGTGTAAAGAATCATCGATAGAGATTGATGATGGAAGAAGATAGAAGAAAGAAGAAGAGAGAAGAGAGAAGAAGAGGAACACCAAGAATAGAGGTGGAGTATTAGATCGTTGTATTGCTCAAAGATTAATGAATACATTGGATGAAAATATATAAGCATATTGTTATCTTAAAATAGATACTTTCTGTTATTATTTATATATCCGTTGCAACGGTTATAACGGATATATGTATTCAAAATATTGCAGTTAATCGTGGCCGTTAAAATGTGTGTGGGTGCACCGTTATCCACCGTCGATCGGCATCGTGGTCTCATCAGTTATAACGGGCATAAGTGATCTTGATTGTTATAACACATGTGCGTGCACCGATCTCCACCGTTAGATCGGTGCGCTAGTCATCCTTTCTACAATGTAATCCTATTCTATCTTTGATCCTAATTTCTATCTTTAATCCTATTCTATATTTAAACTTATATTGAATCCTATTCACTAAGCCTCTAACGAGTATATAATAGTCGATTATTACTAACTAATCTTGGTTAGGTTCCTATCGAGCTGTCCTTTGAATGTGCCGAGTAGAACTCCTCCTTAACAGTCGGGTCCTCGAGAGGCTGGCTGATGATGGAGGACAAGGCCAACGCACTCCACTCTGTCAACCCCATCATGAGGAGGACGATCTCCTTCCCCTCGGCCCACGGCGACTATCGCGGCACCTCCCGCATGGTGCACTGGAAGGCCATCTTCGCCCACCGGGAAGAAGAGAACCGCCAGTTTGTGCCCACGGTGGCGGTTATCCGTCACACGCTGTCATCGCTGGTCGTCGTCGCTGCCGGGGAGGAGGACTGGACCGAGCTCTCGGCGCTCCGCTACAGTGCACATTTCATCGACATCGCTTACCACGATGGCTATCTCTATGCCATTGATGACATCGGCGTTGTCTGCATTTACGGGTCGCCGCTATTCTCCTCGGCGGAGAAGCTGATCAAGGTGGCGCAGGCAACTCACTACAGTTGGGTGTAGTACATTACTTGCTTGCCTGGCGGTAGTGTTGGGGTGTGTCAGCCCCCCCATTACGAGAATGTGGAGAGGGGGGGGCTTGACTAGTCAAGCCTCAATAATGTAGGGGAAGTTGAAAAGGCTTAACCCTCCCCTCTTGTCTCTTTGTGGGAATATGAAGAGGCTTGCTTGGGGAATATGAAAAGGCTCATGGCTTTTCATATTCCAGACCTTTCACATTCCCTGAACCTGTACGTGGCCCTCTATATATAGAGGGCAAACCTTTTCTCAAAGGCAATGCATATGAGTTTTCTGTTCATTCTACTTGTCTCTTCCTCTCTTCTCCTCTCTCTCTCTCCCTTGGTTTGTCTTCATCACTCCTTGGTGGTCACTCCCTTGGCTTGGGAGTTGAAGGAGTTGCTCTGCAGCGCCACACGAGAAGCTAGTGCCCTGCACCGAGAGCCTTGGACATTGACATCATGCCGGTGACGTAAGAGGTTCTTGTTATATGTCTCTATATGCCCACACATTTACCTCGTCCGAGTAGATTCCGCATTTCACCGTAGCATCTTGGTCGTTGTCCTCTTCAACGAGTTTCAACAAGTGGTATCAGAGCTATTGGTTATTTTACTTGGATTTGATATGGCATCCTCGTCATCTCGTTTTGATGTTGAGAAGCTAGACAGCTCGTCGAACTTTAACCTGTGGCAGTAGCGGGTGTACGATCTGTTGATCCAGCAAGATTTGATGTTGACCTTAGATGGGCCGAAGCCTGATAATGTTACGGCAGCTGATTGGCACAAGTATCAGCAGAAGGCCGTGAGCACCATTCGGTCATGTTTGTCCGATAGTGCTCATTATCATGTTATCGGCGACAAGGATCCCGCGGCAATTTTGGATAAGTTGGCGAAGCGCTTTGCATCAAAGTCGATGATGAGCAAGTTGGCGTTGAAGAGACGATTGTTCGGGCTGCGTATGGCTGAAGGTGCTGATTTATCTGTTCATATTCCTTATTTTAATCAGTTGATTACAGATCTGATAAAGATTGAGGAGGTGTTCTCCGATGAGAACAAAGTGATATTTCTGCTTGTTTCTCTTCCCGAGTCGTATGATCACCTCGTGACGACCTTGTTGCATGGAAGCAAAGTGCCAGGTCTTGAGGAGGTCATTACAACCTTGATGGAGTATTGTCAGCGAAAGAAAGGAGCTGAAGATACCCATGGCGAGGAACTCTACGTGAAGAACGGGAAGGCACGTGGACGGTAGAAGGAGAAGGGGAAGTCGGGAGAGAAGAACCATCGGTCCAAGTCTCGGACCAATTGGTTGAAGAGCGTGACATGCCACAAGTGTTACGAGAAAGGGCATCTTCGGAGATATTGTCCAAAGTTGAAGAATGGGAAGATGATGCTGCGGAGACGAGCACTGCTAATGTCGCAAGGGTTGAGGAGGCCATGGCGACGTCTACTCTGCCTTGGTTGCGGCTGATGAAACAGTAGACTCGTGGATTTTGCATTCCGGCTGCTCTTAACATTTATGCCCTCACGCTGACTGGTTTCACTCTTATGTGAGTGCTTCAGGAGTCGTTTCTATGGGGAACGATGCTCCTTGCAAGATTGTTGGCGTTGGAACAATGAAGATCCGGATGTTTGATGGAGCAATCAGAATGCTAGGAAATGTGCGGCACGTGCAGGAGAGACGACAAAGTTTGATTTTGCTCGGGTACTTGGAGGTGAATGGCTGCACATTCAAGACCGCGGATGGAGTATTGAAAGTTTGTAAAGAAGCGCTCATTGTGATGAAGGGGGCACGTCTACGAGCCAACATTTACAAGCTTGAAGGGAGCACTGTGATCGGTGGAGCTGTAGTTGCTACACCGCGTGAGCCAATGACGGACGACACACTCTTGTGGCACTTGCGCTTGGGCAACATGAGTGAGGCCGGTATGCAGAAGCTACATGCACGAGGTCTGCTACCGGGGGTGAGGTCTTGCAAATTGGACTTTTGCAAGTATTGTGTCATGGGCAAACAGTGCCGAGTGACGTTCAAGGCGGCAAAGCATGATACTGGCGGTGTCATGGATTACATTCATGCTGATGTTTGGGGGCCCGTTGACGTGATGAGCCGTGGAGGTGCTCGGTATTTTCTAACGTTTGTTGATGATTTTTTCAGGAAATTTTGGGTTTATTTCTTGAAGCACAAGTCGGACATTTTCTCGCAGTTCAAGACTTGGTGCGCAAGAGTTGAGAACCAAATGGGGAGGAAGATCAAGGTCTTGTGGACTGACAATGGTACGGAATTTAAGAATTCTGAATTTGATCAATTCTGCGCAGAGCATGGTCTTCGGCGTCACTTTACGATGAAGAAGACCCCTCAGCATAATGGCATTGCAGAATGCATGAACCACACCATTGCAGAGAGAGCAAGGTGTTTGTGGTTGAATGCTGAATTACCCAAGGAGATCTGGGCAGAGCCAGTTCAGATGGCGGCGTACTTGGTGAATAGGTCGCCGAACTCTGCTCTTGACGGGAAGGTGGCTGAAGAGGTATGGATTGGAAAACCTTGTGGACTATTCCATGTTGCGTGTATTTGGATGTCCAGGTTATGTCCTTACACCTGCTGATGAGAGATCGAAGCTCGATCCAAAGTCCAAGAAGTGCATTTTCTTGGGGTATAGCGATGAAGTAAAGGGCTATCGGCTTTGGGATCCAGAAGCACAGAAGATTGTGTTCAGCAGGGATGTGGTTTTTGATGAAAATCACATGGTGAAGCCTTCCAATGAGCAGGGAGATCAGAATTCAGGTGGCGGCAATGTCCAAGAGAGGACTTGGGTGGAGGTGGAGAATGTGCATATTCCACCCAGTTCAGTTGACGGGGGAGGATCAACTAATGAGGCCGCGGAGAATTCTGAGAGCATTGTTGTTAGGCGGGCGAGGCGGGAGACGAGGCCGCCTGCACATCTTGAGGATTATGTGACTATTGCTTTGTTTGCAGGAGATGGAGAACCAACGTCTTTCAAGGAGGCACTGAATTGCCCTGAGAAAGAGAAATAGCTGTAGGCGATGTCCGAGGAACGCGCATCCTTGGACAATAACCAAACATGAGAGTTGGTGGAGCTTCTAGTAAGAAAGTGAGCTATCGGATGCAAGTGGGTGTTTAAGAAGAAGGCGCCACTTTCCGATGCAGAGCAGCCATCATACAAAGCACGGCTAGTCGCAAAGGGCTTTGCTTAGAAACAGGGAGTTGATTATAATGAGATATTCTCACCTGTTGTTAAACATACATCTATTCGCATGGTGTTAGCCATTGTTGCGAATGAAAACATGGAGCTGGAGCAGCTGGACGTGAAGACGGCATTCCTTCATGGTGATTTGGAGGAAGCGATCTACATGCAGCAACCTGAAGGCTTCGTTGTACCGGGGCAGAGAATCTTGTTTGCAGGTTGAGGAAGTCCTTGTATGGGCTGAAGCAGTCCCCGCGGCAGTGGTACGAGAAGTTCGACTCATTCATGGTGCACATTGGCTATTGAAGGTGCGAATTTGATTGTTGCGTCTACATGAGGATATGTGATGATGGTTCTCCTATATATTTGATGCTCTATGTGGATGACATGCTCATTGCTTCGAAGAATTTACATGAGATTGGAGGTTGAAGGCATTGTTGAGCAGGGAATTTGAAATGAAGGATCTTGGTGCTGTGAAGAAGATCCTTGGAATGGAGATTCATAGAGACGTTGCGAATGGTCGTCTATGGTTGACTCAGAGGAGCTATCTTGAGAAGATTGTTGATCTATTTGGCATGAGGAATGCTAAAGTAGTGAATACTCCTCTTGCTAACCATTTCAGGTTGTCCGTTGCTTTGAGACCTGAAGCTGCTGAAGAAATCACTGAAATGAAGTCTATTCCCTATGCTAGTGCCGTTGGTTCTCTCATGTATGCTATGGTCTGTACAAGGCCGGATATTGCTCACACAGTTGGACTGGTGAGCAGGTTTATGAGCAATCCAGGAAAGGAGCATTGGAGCGCGGTGAAATAGATTCTTCGATATTTGAAGGGCACAACTGATATGGGAATTCTCTTCGACAAAGGGAGTTCACTTTCAGTACGTGGTTATGTCGATGCCGATTTTGTAGGTGACATTAACAATCGAAGATCCATGACCGGTTATGTGTTTACGGTGGCTGGTGGACATGTGAGCTGGAAGTCAACACTTCAGGCAACTGTTGCATTATCTACAATAGAGGCGGAGTACATGGCGGCAACTGAAGCTGCTAAGGAGGCCTTGTGATTGAAAGGTTTGTTCAAAGAACTTGGCATTTCTCAAGGTGGAGTTCCTCTGTTATGCGAAAGTTAGAGTGCCATTTACTTGGCAAAGAATCAGGTCTATCATGCATGGTCGAAGCACATTGATGTGCGGTATCATAAGATCCAAGAGCTACTGAATTCTGAGGAGATTATCCTTTAGAAGGTGCACACGGAGGAGAATGCCGCGGATATGTTGATGAAGGTCGTCACGTCGGAGAAGTTCAAACATTGTTTGGAATTGGTGCATGTTGCAGGTACCTTGATGGAGGTGGAGCGCCTGCAACGTCGGAAAGCGACAAGAACACCTAGCGCGACTGGGGTGTCTGCCAAGGTGGAGTTTGTTGGGGTTTGTCAGCCCTCCCATTACGAGAATGTGGAGAGGGGGGGCTTGACTAGTCAAGCCTCAATAATGGAGGGGAAGTTGAAAAGGCTTAACCCTCCCCTCTTGTCTCTTTGTGGGAATATGAAGAGGCTTGCTTGGGGAATGTGAAAAGGCTCATGGCTTTTCATATTCCAGACCTTTCACATTCCCTGAACCTGTACGTGGCCCTCTATATATAGAGGGCAAACCTGTTCTCAAAGGCAATGCATATGAGTTTTCTGTTCATTCTACTTGTCTCTTCCTCTCTTCTCCTCTCTCTCTCCCCCTTGGTTTGTCTTCATCACTCCTTGGTGGTCACTCCCTTGGCTTGGGAGTTGAAGGACGTCACGCCGATGACGTAAGAGGTTCTTGTTATCTGTCTCTATACGCCCACACATTTATCTCATCCGAGTAGATTTCGCATTTCACCGTAGCATCTTGGGTCATTGTTCTCTTCAACGAGTTTCAACAGGTAGCGACGAAGACACAGTCCTGCTGCTGCGGGGAAACGTGGGAATGAGAAGGCACAAGAAGAGCTTCGAAGTGTTGCGCATGGTGTGGAGCCCGCGTGGGCAGGCGCAGTGGGCGAGGAGGAAGAGTCTCAACGGGCATGTGGCGCTGCCTGTGGCACAGTTCAGAGAGCTGAGGCCTGACTTTGTCTACATGGTCGATACGATCATCCGAACGGGTAGGATAGTCTTCACCCTGATCGACCTGGCCAGCTCCATGGTGACCCGGCAGCATTTATCACTTCCTTATTGTTCCCATTACCGGATTATACCTAATAATGAAGGTGGACGAAGCTGATGATACATCAGATAATGGATCTTTATAGGGTTAGGGTTAGCCAGAACTGATTTCTGTGTTCTCAAAAAATTCATATCTGCCAGGACTATACAAGTGATTCACAAGAACAAGCGATATATATATTCTTAATATAAGTGTTGAGGATGCTGTTGATTCATATAAAAAATGGATCTGCATTCTCATCCCTACATAGGGTTAGGCTTGGTCATAATTAAAAGCTTAAAAAGGCTCCTACCCCTCCTCGACGAAGAACGGATTTCGGTGTTTCATGAAAATTAATATGTTCGAGTACTGAACAAGCGATTCACAAGAACGACCGATCTGTGTTATCAATAATGACGGTTTATTCCCGATACATGAGGGTTCAGGAAGCTGTTGATTTGTAAGAAAAATATATATGTGTTATGATCTGTGCATAGGGATAGGGTTAGCCATGAATTAAGAACACGAAAAAAGCCCCCTCCACCATCCACAAAACTGAATTTTATGTTTCATGAA
This sequence comes from Wolffia australiana, assembly GCF_029677425.1. Classification (NCBI taxonomy): domain Eukaryota; kingdom Viridiplantae; phylum Streptophyta; class Magnoliopsida; order Alismatales; family Araceae; genus Wolffia; species Wolffia australiana. Next base: position 3,037,579 of record NC_135846.1, read on the forward strand.
AACATAATAAGGTAGAGGACTTAATAAGTGTTTCATAAGAACAAGTGATATGTATTATCAATAATGAGTGCTAAAGACGTTCATTGTTATGAAAAATAAATCTGTATTCTCATCCCTACACAGGGTTAGGGTTAGCCATGAGTAAGAACATGAAAATCCATCTCCTCTTCAAGCCCTTATTTCTAGTAACTTAATATGGTCGAGGACTGTGGAAGCGATTCATAAGAACAAGTGACCGGTATTAGTAGTACTGAGGATTTATTACCAATACATGGGGGTTTACGAAGATGTAGGTTCTTAAGATCTGTATAATGATCCCTACATAAACAAAGATATGAAAAACCTTTAGCCCCCTAGCCTTGATTTTTATGTTTCTTAAAAACTTAACATGTTTGAGGACTGTAGAAGCGATTCATAAGAACAAGCGAGCTGTATTATCGCCCCTGTATACAATTAGCCGTAAACAAAAACATGAAACGGCCCCCCTCGACCATTCTATCCCCTGATTTCTATGTTTACTGAACACCCACGATTGTAGAACCCGTTTAGCAGTAGAAGTTGTTTTGTGGCGAAGCTTTGACATAGAGAGGACATGCCAAAATTCTATTTTCTTTTTAGTGTACCTTTCCCCACCAAAGTTTATTGCTTTGACCCCTTTAATTAATCTTTTCACCTTGTTTTTTCTCTAATTTTCTCAACTTTGGATTTGCTCTTTTTGGGTTACTAGAGAACCGTACCAAAGTTTGATTATGTTCCCTTACATGCGCTTTGATTCTGACGTTACTTTTTTATCATGAAACTATTAGAGTTCAGTGAATAATATTTGGCAGGTTTGAGGTGTAATAAAGCCAACCAAAATTTCCATAATAGCAATATTGATATGTTTTTATCATAAAAACAAACTCTGGGTAAAAAATAGGAAGGCAGAGATCTTCATATCCACCGTGCCTTCTATATATTATTTAAAATCCATAAATGTTACATTGTGCCTGAAAACTTTATCAGATCATTCCTTGACAGATTCTTGATCTGTATGATCAGATATGGAGCGTAGCATTTAATAATAATTCCCATAGAACTGAAAGCACGTTAGGGTACGAGTTCTATATTTGTCCAATTTGAACTATTCCACGACTTCATTATAAATGCAGTGAGATGAGAATCTTGAGTGAATGTGCCAAAATATTTTATTTTCCCAGATAATTAAAATGTGAGAAATGAATTTAATTTATGATTTGCAAATAATAATTTATTAGTGTATCTTCTTTTTTGTCTGATAAAAGTTTTGTTACGGAATGGCCTTAATTGAGCAAATTCATGAAAATTAACCGGCGTACCCAGATCAACCCTTTTCTCGTAATTGTTAGGAAAGAAGGTCAACCATCCATATCAATAAAAAGTATACCATGCACCACTGAACCCTAGATTTTTAATCGCATTATATGAAAGGGTTACTTCTACCCTATTTTCTCTTTCTCATTTAATGGATCATATCTTTATCAATCACTTATTTTTGGAATTATTATGAGTTGGAAGAGGAATTATTTGAACTACTTCCCTCTTTCTGAAAAACTGCACTACAACGGGCAAGAGAGAAAATTTTACGTCTCAAGAAATCTACAGTCGAGATTCTATTTTTAACATCTTAGCTTTGCTGAAATCAACCGGAATCCACTTAGGATAAAAAACTGTTAATTATGATATCTTCAAAGGGCAAATTATGTGAACATACAAGAAAAATATCACTTCCTTTTTCAACTCAGGCCATCAAGAACCTTCATGAAATTATCATTTTCTGGAGATTTTTACAAACGTCTCCTGATATTTTATTTGACATAAGAAATCCTAAGGTCAATAGAAAATATATATCTTACAAACATGTTATTTGATTCGTGATTAAATAAATTAAAGAAAATCAAACACAACCATTGAGGAATCACGTGGTCGATCACAAATTTATAAGATCGACGGCCAGAAATTATTTAGATCATTTTTCATTGAACGGATCATTTGTTCCAAAACATAAAGAGTAGTAAATAGGATTTATACTAGTGTCATTTGGTGCATGCATTTAGAAGATTACTCAATTTGAACATCACAAGGTCAACGTCATCGATCAAAATATTGTCAGAAAAAAAATGTGAAGGAAAATACAACCAGAGGGAGAACAGAAATATAAAAGAGAGGTACACGTGCACGAAAATTGTAAATTTTTTAGATAAATACTATTTAGATTCAGAGCTTCAAGATCAAATAAAACCTCTGATAAAGAGCATTTCTAAGGCTAATATATAAATATTTGTAATTTTACTTGTGGAACACCATATTGATTGCTGTTTGTGAAGATTTCAAAGGAATATTTGTTATGATTTTAAATTAATATTTATGCGACTGTTTAAAAATATTATTTATATTATCTTAGCACAGCTACTATGCTGCTAGACTATAAATATAAAGATAAAGATTGGAGTACTTCCAAGAAGGCTTTAGGGGCCAATCCAAGAGAAAGCTTTTGGGGAAAATTTTAGAGGCGCCTTTGAGGGCACCGTTAGAGGTGATGAATCTGTTCATCTATGGAATACTTTGGGGATTGAGGATATAGAGGATTCACTGAAATTTTTATGTTATTGTTATTTTTTATACACCCTATTCTGAGTTTTTTGTCTTTGGTGGGATCTCACAGGAACTCGCTTTAAGGCTTTCTCAACATCGGTCTGGATATCCACGAGATAGCATTTATAACAAGCCTCTGTGATATCTTGTCTCTCATTATTTAGATAGAAACATTATAGCACATTTATAAAAACTGTAGAACAATCGATGTGTATTCGAATCCCTACATAGGGTTAATCATAAATAAAAACATGAAAAACACGTCGCCCCTACGTTTTATTTATATGTTTCATGAAAACTTAATATTCTTAATAAAATGTTAACCAATATTACTAAAGTATTTTTTTCATGAAGCTTTGATATAGATAGAACAAGCTAAAGTTTTCTCAAATCATATAGTGAATCCATGAAAGGAACCGTATATTTACCAAATAAGGTATATTTTTATACTTCTTTAGTTAATATTTTAACCTAAATCTTGTCTCTTATTTTTCAAATTTGAATTCATTTTTTTTGGATACCCAAGAACCAAGTTTTAATATAGGTTTAAGTTTAAAACCAAGGTTTAGTATTGAAATCACTTAAATGAAGTTACATATTTGGCATCCGCTATTTGTTCAAATATTATCATAAATCAGGGTATTGTAATGCAATTCATCACGTTGACTGACTTGGATTAAAAGGAGCATTTGTCATTATTCTAACTTCTTGCATGCTAAAGGCTTGACCCGATTACTGTTAACGAATGTGTCTGAGGTAAAAAACAAGCAGCGCTTGAAGAATAAAAAACAAGGACATTCATCTTTGACAATTGAACATAATATCTGTGGATAATGCCCTAATTATTACAATAGTATCATGGATTACTTTCCATGTTTCTATGTATCAAAGTGATGATATATTTATGTGAACAAGAGTAAACATGAGTGTATGTAATTTTATAATGGTGACCTGATTTGAATTTATCTTTTGCTATGTTACAGAATTTTTTCGTCAAGAAAATAATTGTCTTAGACGGAATTTTTAATAAAATTTTATGGCATTACAGTCATAAAAATATTTATTTTTAAGGATTCATTTGACATGAACAAGCAAATGCTCCACTGTCTTTATCCCTTATTAACTTTATTAAAAGTATATGTATTATTATATATATATCCCCCATCATCTTATCATCTCGGAATATTGATTTGTGTATAAGTATCATAAGGTCTCTTACATCCATTCACTACACCACGAACCCTGCTCATCCCTAGCTGGTCATCATGTTTTAGGACTCAAAATGTTATAATTAATTATGAATTAACTCAAACTTCAACTATAAATTAACATCCCCAATCATGACATTTGTGATATTTAAAGTGTGCTTTGTGTGTCTCCATAATAGCTAATCAACCTCTTGAGCAAAAATAAAATTTGAGACTCAGACAGAGCGGACATCGACGATAATAATTGTATTATTCATTGTTACCTCCCTGATCTTTCTGGTTAGGCATAAAGTATAGGATTCCATATTATTTGAAATAAAATGAGGGCACATAACAGTACATCAGTTTTAGATTAGGCAGAATGACTAGTTTTAGATTAAAGCAGGAGAATCTGTGCAATCCAGGAAAAGAGAAATGGTAGGATACAAGAATTCTGAATATACAGTCAAAGTGATTGTATCATTGTCTTAGATAAAGTCAAAATAACGGTGAAGATACATAACTTCTCAACATATATTCAAATCATGTGTTCTGGCTGTCCCTCTGGAAAGAAGGTAGCGTTTCATAGTTACAAATGCTGAATAAATGGCCCAAGAAAATTCTTAACCACACAGAGAAATCAAGGTGAATCAGTGAAATCCCAAGTTAACCATAATACGGAAAACTTCAGCCTCAGAAAATAATCGCATTTTTATTGCCAAGAAACGCGCGAGAAATGAATCATTAACTTCGTCCCGTTCGTTCATTGAACCCATAATATGGCCTGTCTTCTTCATTCTGGACAACCTAATTCGCATTCAATAATTTCAGACCCACAGAATAGGGAATAACTCATTCTTTTGTTGTTGCGCAAAAGTGTACGGAAATTTATTTATTCATTTCTCTCCATATCCTTATCATCAGCGAGGACCCAGTTCTCATCCCATACAACATATTTTAACGGATAGGTTTATATCTTAATAAATACGTTATATTCTGGTTACAACAACTAAGATTAAGTTAGTAACTTCAAATTAAAACGGCAACTACATACATTATAAATACAAAATAACCAACGTCCAATCTCTTGTGAAAATACAACGATCTTAACCGATTTTGTGGTCTTTCTTCCTTCTCTTATTAAGAACTAACTGCTTCTTGTTGTTGAGCGAGAATGATTTCTAATTTTATCAATCAATCTCCAAAATGTTCCGTGGAGTTACAAAACAAAAATATATTCAGGTAACATGGCCCTTATATTTAGTTACAACAACTGAGGTTAAGTTAGAAACTTACCAGAAAAACGTTTAATCCATACATTATAAAAAACAGACGAACCCAATGTTAAATGGACGATCTTAACCGATTCCGGTGGCTTACTCCCTTCTCCCAATCTTCTTCATTTTCCCCTCATATCTTCTTGTTCTTGAGCGACAGTGATTTCTTTCAGGCGGTTTTCTCCATGGGCAGCCTCGGCCGCCGTCCTCCATCGCCGTCCGTCTGGCTTCTTCTTCATCTGCTAACCGCCAAAGGCCTTCACAGCGAATGCCGTGACATTACCGCGTACGTACCTATTCCTCCTGCGAGGTCCATGCAGCGTCCTCTTGAACAGGAATTTGAGTGTTATAGCGTTCACAGAAGGAGTGCTGCTGCTGTGGGGAACGTGGGTCTGAGAAATTACAAGAGCTTTGAAGTGCTGCTCAAGCCTGTAAACTCAGACCTCGTCGCCTACGTCCAAGACAAAGACATCCATCGCGGTAGACGATGTCTCGGAACTGAATGGCGGGGTTGGGTGGCGCGATCTCGGTCCACTCTTCTTCCCCAACAAAAGAGAGATGGCGTACCCCATGGGAAGCAACGGAGACCGGCCTCTCTCTTCTTCTGTGTGGACGAAGATGGCCTTCCTATAAAGTCTGCAGGGGCAGGGACAGGACGAGGGGAAGGAGAGGGTCTTCCTCGTGATGGGGTTGAAGACATGGAGTCGGCTGAGGGCGTCGTCCAGGATAAGCCAGCCTCTCAAAGACCCCAAAACGTAGGCTTCCGTCGTCCAGGCACGGCTGAATGGTCCATCATGAACGAATAAGTGCGCGACATGCTCTCCGAAGCTCGGGAAGTCGCGGCGGTTTTCGTAGTTTGCGTTCTCGCCGCAGTGTGGAAGAAGAATCCAGAGAGAGGGGACTGCCGGTGGGCGATAGAAGCTGTCCATGGCCGAGCGAGAGTTCTTGCAGACCGACGCCATGCGAGCCTGGTCGACCTCGCTTAGTTTTCCGGCGACGTAGCCCACTAGAGAATGTGGGAGTTCCGACCAGTCCTCCGCCATTTTTGCCGTAAACCACAGGTTTTTCGATGAGGAGAAAGCTGATATGTCGTTGATAGAAATTTAGATGGGCTTGCTTCCTCGTGTCAGAGGATTGCGATCAATGTAAACTATCAATTTCACGCACAATTCGCGGAGGCAGAAAGACAGGGCGTGATTCATTCCTGTTCTCTCGGGAGGAAAATCGCTTGGACGAGGAGAAAGAATAGGAAACCAAGAAAACAACCAAGAAATACTATTCATGTAGAAAAAACGGGCCGGATAACGCCAGATTGAAAGACCAGAAAGGTAGAATAGAAGCCGGAGTTTCGGGTATTCCGATGATTATAAGGAGTTTGTAGTTGGTATGGATTTAAATAGGCTTGCTTTCTCGTCTAAGAAGGTTGCAGCCGAGTTGGTGCATATCTCGACCTTTTTTTTCAGGAGACGGAGGCCGAGAACAAAGAGTAGGGATGAAAATTTCCTGTTATCTCGGGTTCAAAACCGATTGGACGATAAAAACAAGGGAAGAAAGATAACCACGAAGAAATCCGCTTGGAGTTGAATAACAAGCGGGATACCAGGAGATTGAAGGGTTAGAAGAGAAGATATGTGTTCCAATATGAAAGGGATAGGGGAAGATACATCTCAAGAAAGGCTAGAAGCAAATCTTATGGAAACATTTCAAGAAACCAATATACGCTAACATATCATTTTAGGTCAAAATATATTAAACCAGGTCTTCAAAAATCAATATGATAAAAAAGAGTAACCTCGGTCGTTATTTTGTTGAACAAAATTAAACACTAGTGGATCTCTTTCGTGGCATGGTAGGCTACATCGAATTCCAGACCTCTAAACAAACTAAGCTTTAAAACCAAAGTTGAGTTGGATTCCGCATTAGACATCAACCTCTATAAGGAACATCACTATATCTATTTCATTTGGATTCCGAGCCAACAGAAGTCCAGTTATGCAGAAATTGACGCTTTCTCTTGACCCACACTCCACCTAAAATCATTTTAAATTTTAATCATAGGAAGAAAGATCATATGTTTTTATTAAAGAAATTATTTTCCACAAAACCGGGACAAATAAATCACACCTAAAGAAGATGGTTCAAGGTGTCTTTAGCAGAATCTCCAAGGTGAACAAGAGCGGAGATGGTTTCTTGAGAACAACAGACCTGCCTGTATTCAACTAAACTAAGAAAAGATAAAAAAGAGAACTCGCAGATGTGAACAAAAAGAAAAAAAAACATAGCAAATAAAATTAAATGGAATCGTGTTTTTAATTGGCAACGACAGAAACTAAGGAGGGCGCAGAATTAGAAATCACAGCTATCAATCAAACAATATTCTCTAACGAGTAGTGGATGACCGATTGTGCCTCAAAGTTCTGTAGAGATTTCCCGATACGACCTTTAATTTTAAGTTTATTGCTTCTCTTGGAGCGGAGCTCATCTACATAAAATATAAGTATCAGAAAAAAGTAATATTTATTAGACAGCTACGAGTTTGACATTCAATCCATACTCCAAATTCTTTAATGAAACTAACTTAGACTGTAAGAAAAGAAGGTACACAATGGAAATATTTACAAGAAATTTCCATACCAGTGTCAGGAGCTTTTCTAACAGTTGGACATGTAATAAATGGAGAATGCTCAAAGAAGAACGACGATGGGAGGAGGAGAATGAGACAGTGAAAGAGGCAGAAAAAACATGTAGGATAAAGGCCGTAATTCAGAATCATAGTTCAACAATTAAGTTGTGACAACTGGTTTGTACTTGTAATGAAATATATAACACGCTGCAATATTTTATTTCCTATGAGTTAAACCCAAACGTTAAAACACGCTACTCTTAGGTAACTGTGCTTGAGCATATTGGTTTGCAACCAACTAGCAACATGTGTTGCTAGAGAACTATATTATTATAGATCGTTCCTTTAGATTGAATTATTTATTGTAATTCTCTAACGTAGCAGGACGCTGTTTTTAAGGTATTCCCAACTTTAGAAGCTATATTAACGAATCATTAGTGTTTTTATTATTATTTACTTACTGCACTTTTTCCTTCATGAAATTTCGTACTTGGAAAATGGTATGATCACTACTTTTTCTGTCAATAACGAAAGTATTGATCAAGTCATTTGATATATTCAGGAAAGGCACATAATGGACTTATTCACAATAAATTTGTAGAGAAATGTTCAAGAGCCTTTCGTAAAGTTCAACAAGTAATTAATAGTGCCCCCCCCCCCTAAAAGTAGCATTAAAGATCCATATAAATTATTTAACAGAAAAGGCCCCTGAATATATCAAGACTTGATCAATACTTTCGTTATTGTGAATAAGTCCATTATGTGTTTTTATTCTCTTCTGTTGTTTCACTAAAGAAGCTGGAGTTTGGATAGAGCGGCAAAGTAACAGTCGTCTAATAAATTAATTATTTTTTATATTATTCGTCTATTTGTATGCAAATGTACTCCGTTCCAAGCAAATCAATAACCTAAACAAAAAAATTTGTCTCCGGAAATCTCTACCGAACTTTGAGGCATAATTGTTCATCCATTGCTCCTTACCAAAACTGTATCAGGTTAACGAGAAGAATGTTTGCTTGATGGGTGTGATTTTTTAAGTTTGAATAGTGGCAAATTTCAGTAGTGACCAATTAAAAACACAATAGCATTTAATTTCGGTTGCTATGTTTTAATATTTATTTCTACACGTCTGGAGGGAGTTCCCTTATACTTCAGAAACCATCTCTGCTCTGAGTTTGGAGGTGATTCGAAAGATATATCTGAACTTTCTTCATATAAGATTTTCTGTACTGATTTTGTGGAATATCATCGCGGCCTATGTTTTTTTCTCTCATATATGTTCTGTCGTACATGATTTTTGGTTTCTGTTCCAAAAAACCCAAATAAAAAGGGCCGATGCATGCATAACTTTATTAATGATGGTGGTTTGCCTGATTTAACTTGCCGCCCTTGATTGGGTGCGATCCAACATAATTTTGTTGTCAAGGTTTAGTTTTGTTGGAGATCATGAATTTAATGGTGCTCACCAGGAAACAAACCAGAACCGCTAGTGTTTATTTGGCTCCACAAGCAAGACCGAGGTTGCTCATTTTATTTTTTTTGGGTTTTTTGGAACAGGTGTATCTTTTCACGTAAGAAATTATGTTAGCGTAGATTTGTTTCTTGAAATATTCCATCAGATCTGTTCTTAACCTTTCTTGCCATCTATCTTCCTCTTTCCCAATCATATTGGACGAAATCCTTCCTTTCTGACCATTTAATCTCCTGGTATCCGACTGATTTCTTTCTATTCCGATCGGATTTCTTCGCTATTTTCTTTGTACCCTTGTTTTTATCGTACAACCCATTTTTGCCGGAGAGAAACGGAAATTTTCTCGCCTAGTCTTTGTTCTTGTGCCAAATGACCCGCACGTTGATAGCAGACACCGTCTGCCGAAAAAAAAGGCGAGCTTTGCATCCACGGTAACCCCCTTAGACGAGGAAGCAAGGCTATCTGAATCTCTACCAGCGACATCTCCATCTTCTCCTAATCGGAAACACATTGCTTTAGATCAATGATGGAAGAGGACTGGTCGGCGCTACCGCCTTCTCTTTTAGGCTACGTCGCGGGGAAACTGAGCGTGGCCGACCAGGCTCGGCTCGCATGGCGCCCGTCTGCAAGACCTGGCGCTCCGCCATGGCCGGCTTCTACCGTCCACACGCGGCCCCGTCCCTGTGGCTTCTTCTTCCCCAGTTCGGCGATGAGACGGTCTACGACGAGCGCTGCGAGTTTCCGAGCTTCTCGGAGAACCTCTCGCGTACCTACTCCGTCCGCGCGGCCCATGCAGCGCTGCCCTCGAAGGCGAAACTTAACGTTATCGGGTCCTCGAGAGGCTGGCTGATGATGGAGGACCAAGCCGGGGGCCTCCTCTGCATTGTAGGCGATGGAGGCTTGGAACTTGTTGAAGAAGAACTTTCACTACACACAGAAAAATATAGGAGATGAAGTACAAAGCTCTCCGCAACTCACTTTAGACCTTTACTCACTCCTTGCTCTTGCTCCTTATCATGCACACACTAGCTTGTGCTATCACTTCACCCAAATGAGGGGCTTCTATGGTGCTTATATAGGCACCAATGGATGCTTCTAGAAATCATTGAGATCTCTAGAAAGATCCTACGAGAGAGAGAGAGAGAGAGAGATATTTCCAGATACTTCCATGTTGCTTTCTTTTGGATATTTCCAGATTTTTATGGAAGTATCCAGCTGCCTCTGCAGAATGTACTGGAACACCATCTTTGTCCACAGCGAAGAAGAGAACCGCCGGTCTCTGCCCACGGTAGCCGTTATCCGTCGTCCACTGTCGTCGCTCGCCATCGATACCGTCGGGACGAGGATTGGGCCGAGCTCTCAGCTCCTGGCGTTGTCCTCCACTTCTGCAACATCGCCTACCGCCATCGACGACAGCGGTGCCGTCCGGATTTACGGGCCGTCGCCGTTCTCAGCGGCGGCAAAGTTGATCAAGGTGGCGCCCGGAGGGCACGATAGTTGGCTGAGGTACATCGTGGGCATGCCCGGCGGCGGAGAAGAGGAGCTTCTTCTGTTGCGAGAGAGCGAGGGAGCGTGGGAGGGGGAAAGCGGAAGAAGAGATTTGAAGTATTGCAAATGGTAAGGAGCCCAAGGGGGCAGGCGCAGTGGGCGAAGACGAAGAGCCTCAACGGGCACGCCCTCTTGCTCGGAGACGATGGCCTGGAGGCGCTGCCCGTGGCCAAGTTTGCAGAGCTGAAGCCTGATTGCGTCTACAGCTTCGATTGGGATAATCGCCGCAGAAAGATAACTCTTGTTGTGACAAATCTGGCAACTGGAAAGGTTACTGATAACACCCTAAATTCGGTCTTTATTTCATACTATTAGCACAGTTTTATGCATTTAAAGAGCTTGAAATAGGGTTGTTATCATTAATTTACATGAAAATACTATTTTAAAGTGATTTCTGACTTTTTCCTAATTTTTTGTTAATTCTATGAATTTTAAGGGATTTATTTGAGCTTGAAATGATTATTTTTGAATGAAAATGGCAAGTTTAATATTTAATTTTGAGATTTATCAGTACAGGGATGAATCAGGAAATTTTCTAGAATTTCTAGGATTTTTTAGGATTTTTCTGAGATTTATTTGGAGAAGAAATACATTTTTTAAAGAAAAAATATATTTATAAGAAAAAAAAGAGTATTAACATTATTTTCGAACTTTGAAGGGCCTTTTTGTAAAGTTTTGTTGCAATGATACCCTCAAAACAGCTCTCGGTCGTGGATGCAGGCGTAAAGATATGATTTAAAATGTTATAGAGTTTTATTGCAATTATTTAATATATTTTTTAATGTTCTTAGGAGAAACCAATGGAGAGAGAGTGCGCAAGGGGCATAAACACAATTACTTTTGGGCGGCGGCCAGTTGCAATTCCAGGCTTTTTAAGGACTTTTCTGCAAAAAGAAGAATTCAAAATGCGCTAGCCAAAGAGAGAGCGACACATCATGGCGTGTTAAAAAAGAAATGAATAAATAAAGAAATTTAAATCCAATGGATTAAATTGGTTTAAAATTGATTTATAAATAACTTTTGATCCTGAAGTCCGATTGAGATGATTTTTATGGACCTGTTCGTCTTGATCCCCTCTTTCTATCTGTACGGTTGGATCATTCAAATCCAGCCTACATTGATAGATAAACATTAATTACTAAACGGGGGTAAAATGGTGATTTTTACCATATAGCCTAAGTATAAAAGCTAAATTTCGAGAGGGGGAGCTCATTCTTGATGGTGCTCTATCACAGCTACAAGACAGAGAGGAGATCCAGCTTGGATCAACCTATTTGGTACTTTTTCCTTCATTGTATTTGAATTTTTTGGTGTATTTTGGATGTTGTTAGTTGAATCTCGTAATCTTTCTTCTTAATTTCTGTCTGAACTTCTAAATCTCTTGGCTTGAGCGGCATGAACAAGCACGGACTAGGCTTGAGCGGCTATTCAAGTGCATTTCAAGAAAACTATAAAAAAACATAAAAAGGGTTAACTTTCTAGGAGATTGAATTTCCCAGTCCATTATTCAATAGAGTAGTTGTTCCTGAATTATCAAATCTACAGAATCAACCAAAACACATATAAATATTCTTCTTAATCTCTCTAATTGACTTCTTTGATCCTTTTAATTGGATCAATTAATTCAATTTAGAGCCCCTTATTTCTTCTACTTCTCTCATCTATTCTACCCCCCTTTCCAAATTTCTCATCTAATTAGGGTGATTTAATCTCTGTTGAAGATTAAATTAACCCCAATAAGGTTCAAATTATTCAAGAAGAATATAAATTGGATTCCTTACTAGCTTCCCTTGGACGACACTCGTGCTTATCACTACACATCTTAAGTAGAGTTTTTATAAATTTTATTGTATAAGCTAAAATTGACAACGACAAGGGTTTAAAATTGCATAAAATTTATCCCTATTTTTGGCTTATCAGTTACCCTGGAGCAGTTGTCGTTTCATTATTCATCCATGTACTGGTTTATCCCAAAAGGTGATGGCTGAGGAAGTCGTTGGTTAATTGAAAAATATATCTCTTTTCTCCCTAGGGTTTGACGGTCCCGGTCTGGTCCGGTTTTCTGGCATAGACCTAAATCTTACCTGAAGTTTGGTCCGGTTCCGGTCCGGTCTTGTTCGGACCTAGTCCGGTCCAATACGGGGGGTGGCGGAGGAGCACGGGGGTGGCGGAGGCGTTGTGCGCACGGAGCAGTGGCGATGAGCGCTTGGGGCGGGTGATGGGAAGGGCGGGGAGGGGGATGGGACAGGGTCTGGTCTGGTCCGGTTTTTGGCATGGATCTAAACCTTACCGGTCCAAAATGTCAAAGCATAGTTCTTCCTGCTACATAGAGGTTTCCAGCTAGCCCTCACTTCATAAATAAAAACATCATATTTAAGCTACTTCACTACAATTATCTCCCGTTCTCGCAAACTTTTCGCGTAGCCAGGTCATGGGAAAATTTACCTTGACTTGTAGGGAATCAATGTGGGAATGTTTGACTTTTGCTATATTTACATACTAATTTTCTAGTTTTCAATTCCTAAATTAATCTTTTGACCTGAAATTTTACTTCGATTTTTTAACTTTCTCTTTGATAATTCGGGGCACCAGTTACCGAACCAAACTTTAGGTATGTTTTTAAGTTTTTTTCCAAAAACCCATGCCCACGCCGTCCTTCCCTACCCCTACACTGCCTTATATTCTGATATGTTATTTTTATATCGTGAAAATTAGAGACGTTAATGTCAATGGCCTTTCCCAACTGATAGTATTCGTATCTAGTCTTTGAGTATTTATTGGATAGCATAGTTTCAGAGAGTTCTGTCCATTTTGTAAGGACCATTTTACATATAATAGACAACAAAACGTAACTAAAAAACACTACACACATTGTTGAAAATTTGGGAGATTTGTTTCTCCCAAATAAAACTACAACAAGATTTTTTCTCATAAATGTTGAAAATTTGGGAGAAGAGTAAAGAGACGAAGACCCCCATTGTCGACGATTCTGCCTAGCTTTTGTGATATTTATTTACGCCGTACCTTTCATTTATTATTTATCGTCCATAGCAGTGACGTTTCGCCGGCCAAAGTCCAACATTTAATGCTTATTTGAGGATTCATAGCTTCGGGATCCAGATTAATCAAGCAGCCAGAATCCAGTGCTCAGCTCCTGTTAACACTCCAATTATCAGAACATTACACAGCCAAAGAAGGCTTTATATGATGTAATTAAACCGGGCTAAATGATCTCTTTCAGTCTCTGATATATCTGGATGAAGTAGTCTAGCAAGGTGTATTATGCAAGAATACTTTGAAATTTTTTGCATGAACGTCACTATAATATTTCCATCCAAATATGCCCATGCCCTATTATTATTTGAGCTACCGAGCCTCAACTTTTACATATCTCCCAGAAGAGCAAGGATGCGTCTTATACTCAAGAATAGGCACAATTTAACTGGCACCCTAACGATAGATGGCTATTATCAAATCTGGGCAGGGAAGATTTTAACGGCTTGTATTATATCTTAATGTAGCCGATATATTTAGTAATGACGGCAATGATTATGTTGGATACTCATATAACAGCCACTGTACACATTATAAATACAAAACAATGAGGAAGGAGTGGCAGAGTGGGCGTCCCCGGCGGGGTTGACATTCGATGGGGTGGACGTCGTCGGGTTAAATTATAGTTGCCCATGGGAAATAAAGACTTCTAACTTTAGGAAAATCCAAAGAGCGCTACATATTGCCGTTGAAGGCAAATCCAAAGAGCTAAAAATGCCCGTAGCGGGCTTACGAGAGAGGATAGATCACAAAAGAAGCCTCGCAGCTATAGCCATGTAATTGGCAAGCAGCAAGAAGCCTGTAGGACGGCCTGCTAGCCGCGTCAAGAAATAGTACAGTGACTGACTATTTCTTACCGTCTTAGTGCCGTAAGATATAAAGGCTTCAATAATTGACTGATCAGCACTTTTTCGGGGTGTTTAAATATTTTTTCTTCTGTACTTCTTCGGAAGATAATAAAATAGTGGGTAGGTTCTGAACTCACGTCAAGCGCATTTGTTCCGTTCTCATCTAGTCAAGCAGGGTCGGCACCCCAACAAGGTGCTCTCACCCTTAAATATTTCCGAAATGTGAATCTATAAATCATTTGGGTAAGAAAAAGCTGATACTAATGTTAGCAACTGAGTTAGAGAGGTCGCTATATTCTGATTAGCCGGAGATATTCATAGAATAATGCAATTTAGCTGGAGAATTCGTACAGTCCCGGAAAGGAGACATCGTAAGGTACAGGAATTCTGAAAATGCAGTCAAAGTAATCGTATCATTGTCCTAGATAATACCAAAATAACTGTGAAGAAACATACTTTCAACATACGACCGAAACATATTCTCAATGTCTCGAACAATGCTATCTGGCTGTCCCACTACAAAAAAATATTCCGTTTCATAGTTACAAATGATGAAATATGAGATCATCAGTTGGGTCAAATAAATGGCCCACGAAAACTTTTAACTGCAGCGTAAAATCAAGGTGAATATTTGAAGTCCCACTTTAACTATCATACGAAAAACTTCAGCCAGAGCAAATAATTGCATATATTCCAGATACAAACCCACCCAATGTGATATATTCGAGAAATTACATATATTCCAGATACAAACCCACCCAATGTGATATCTCTTGTGAAAATATAAGGATCTTAACCGACTTCGCTGTCTTCCTTCCATCTCTTAACAAGAACTAACCTCTTCTTGTTCTCGAGCGAGAGTGATTTATAACCTTTTTATCAATCGTCAAATACGATCTCGAAAACGCTCCGTGAAGATATGAAAATATAAGATCTGAAATATTAATCAAGAAATATCGTCCGGTGAGAAGGTCGTTATATTTAAGTACAACAGCCAAGATTAAGTTAGAAACTTGCCAGAAAAAACGGCTAGTAAATACTTTATAAATACAAACAAACCAAATGTAAAATGAACTATCTTAACTGATTTTGGTGTCTTTATCCCTTCTTTCGATCATCTTCTTCCCCTCTCACCTCTACTTGTTCTTGATCGAGAGTGACTTCTTTCAGTCCGTTTTCGGCCATGGTCGGCCTTGACCGCCTTGCTCCGTCCTCGTCCGTCTGGCTTCTTCTTCCTCTGCTAAACTGCAAGGTTCTTCACCACGAGAACCGCAAGTTTTCGAGCTTCTCGGAGAAGTTATCGCGTATGTACGTTTTCCTTCTGTGCGGCCCACGCAGCTCGCCCTCGAACATGAATCTGATCGTCATCGCGTTCACAAAAAATAAGGAGCGCTGCTGCTGCTGGGGAGGGACGTGGGTCTAAGAAATCGCAAGAAGAGCTTCCAAGTGCTGCGGACGGCGAGGAGCCGCAGGGTCGCATGGCGCCCGTCTGCAAGAACTGGCGCTCCGCCATGGCCGGCCTCTACCATGCACCCGCGACGCGTCCCATTGGCTTCTCCTTCCGTGGTGCGGATACCAGATGGTCTATGACAAACGCTGCGATTTCCCGAGCTTCTCGGAGAAGTTCTCGCGTACCTATCCCTTCTCCACGGCCCACGCAACGCTGCCCTTCACGGCGGATCCGAGCGTCATTGGGTCCTCGAGAGGGTTGCTGATGATGGAGGACGAGGCCAGCGCGCTCCACTCCGTCAACCCCATCACGAGGAGGACCATCTCCTTCCCCTCGTCCCACGGTGACTACCGTGGCTCCTCCCGCAGGGGCGTACTGGAAGGCCATCTTCGTCCACCGCGAAGAAGAGAATCGCTGGTCTGTGCCCACGGTGGCGGTTCTCAATGTACTGGTTTATCTCAAATCGTGATGGCTGAGGAAGCCGCATATCCACTGGAAAATAGATCTCTGTTTTCAGCTTCTCACCGCTGCATAGAGTTCTCATGCTAGCCCTGAGTTCCCAGAATGCAAACTGCATATGTTCGTCGGATCTAGAATCTGCTTTGCGGTAGTATCTTTTGGTCTTTAAAAGTTGGGTTATAACCAGGTCGTGACAACATTTTATTGGACTTGTTGTGAATCCATGAGGAAAATTTTTTTGTGTATTATGTATTTACTAAAATTGGCTGTCTCGACTCCTTTAACTAATCTCTTTTCTTTTTTCTCGTCCAACCGATTTTTCCGCCAGAGAGAAAAGGAAACAATCACGCCCGGTCTTTCTTCTTGCGGGAATTGTGCGGGGAGTTGATTGTTTATAAATATCACAACCCTTTTACGTTAGGAATCAAGCATATCTGAATCTCTATCAACCACATCTCCGCCTCCATCTCATCAAACAACTAGAGGTACAGGTGATGGAGGTACAGGGAAGGAGGATGCAGGGTCGACGGATGGATCGACGGGTAGGAGAGGAGAGGTAGAGACGAGGGGATCAGGAGTAGGAGAAGGTGCGGAGAGTGGTGGAGAGTCGGGATCAGAGGAAGAGTCAACTGAAATGGTGGAAGAAGAGGGAGAAATAGCGGAATCGGGAATAGGGGCCAAAGGGAGCGGAGTGAGAAGAGGGCCAAGAGTGTCAGAAGAAGTCACAGAGACGGGTGAGGGAACAAGGGGTGATGGTGTGAAGTATGGGACATCTTCGTGGAAAGTGATATCGGGAGATGTGATGTAGCGGCATGCACAGGGAAAGTAGACTCGGTATCCTTTCTGAGTATTGGAATAACCAACAAAGACACCCTTGAGAGCACGTGGAGCGAGTTTGGATAAACCAGGGGTATGATCTTGAATAAATGCAGTGCAGCCGGAGACTCAAGGAGGTAAAGAGAATTGAGTCTGCACCAGGATGAAGCGGCTGAATAGGAACAGCCCCACTCAAGGCTGCCAATGGAAGACAATTCGCCAAGAATGTAGCAGTAAGGACTGCATCAGACCACAAATACATGGGAACATGCATGGCAACCAACATGGTGCGCACCATATCCATGAGATGTCGATGTTTCCGCTCAATTACTCCATTCTGTTGGGAGGTGTAGGGGCAAGTTGTGTGATGGATAATCCCTTTGTCTGCACAAAAGGTCTCCAAAGAACTTTGTACAAATTCTCGGGCATTATCTGTACGAAGCCCCTTCGGGGTGGTAGCGTATTGTGTATTGACCTCCATCACAGAACATTGGACCGTGCCAAGAACTTGCTTGCGGTTCTGAAGAATGTAAGTCCAATTGCATCGAGTGTAGTCATCCACAAAAACGATGTAGTATCGCCCCCCGGAAGGTGAGGTGTGTTGTGTAGGGCCCCAAACGTCGCAGTGCACAAAATCGAAAGGCCGAGTGGAAGTTATGCTGGTGCGTGCAGGATTTGATGATCGATGATGCTTCCCCAGTTCACATGATTCACATTTAAAAGAGCACACATTAATCCATGGTAAAGCTTCTTTAAGTTTTGCAAAACTTGGATGTCCCAAAGGATAATGCCATAAAAAGGAATTTTGTGAAGAACATTTAGAAGCAGAAAGCGAAAACGA
Source organism: Wolffia australiana (assembly GCF_029677425.1). NCBI lineage: Eukaryota > Viridiplantae > Streptophyta > Magnoliopsida > Alismatales > Araceae > Wolffia > Wolffia australiana. Next base: position 3,055,766 of record NC_135846.1, read on the forward strand.
GGCAAGTAGTCCAGCTGATGGCGAAGCAGGCATGAGCTCATAGATTTCATGTCCATTCTCACGGCCCAGTCCAATCCTTTGCCCCGTACAAAGATCCCGGAAGATGCAATTATAAGGGTAGAAGAACACACCACAGTTGAGACCTTTGGTGATGGCACTAATGGAAAGCAGGTTTGTGGGAAAATCGGGGACATAAAGAACATTGTGGAGGGCCAAGGAGGATGTTTCTTTAGTGGTTCTTGAGCCCTTTACAGGACACGAGTGACCATCAGCGATGTGGACGTCAAGATGTGAGGTGTCAGGGGAATAGAGATTTAAGATGGAGGAGGTACCCATCATATGAGTCGAAGCTCCTGAGTCAATTATCCAAATCATATTACAAACTGAGAGAGCGGACGTACCTGGAGTGGATGAGCTTCCTCCGACATAGGAAGCTAGACTGGTTGATGCACTCGTCAAAGTATGCGCGGGAAGCCTGGAGATTTGCGAGCTCTGCAGGTGAGACCGGGATTTGGTAGCACGCAGCGGTGGAGGCGACAACTGATGTAGTGGACATCATAGAGGGACTGAAGTGATCGATGAGGCCGATTTGGATTTTCCCCCATAGGCTGCAAGTACCCATGCGGGTTTCCCAAATTCCTTCCAACACTCCTCAGAGGGATGTGTCAGCTTCCCACAATATTTGCACAGAGGGAAGGCATTCTGGGGCTTTCCGGAGGTAGGCCCCTTTCCCAAGGGCTTCAGGGGACCTCTAGATCCGATAGATGTAGGTAGAGAAGAGATGTCGGTCGAAGATGTAGGCGACAAGTTAGGCACATTATCATGAACCCGAGTGTGACAAAGAAGTTCTCCTCGATGGGCATCACTCGAGAACCAGCAAGAACTTGTCCGCGTATCATATGGGCGAGCTCAGGCTTCAGTCCACTCAAGAATGCTCCACCCCGAAGCTCATCTCGGTATCGAGCCAGCGTGCCGAAATCGGTAGACGGAGGCTAATACGCTGCTATATCGGTAATGATGGAATCCATTGCGCCATAATAGTCTTGGAGTGAGCGAGAACCCTACTTGCATGCAAATAGATCCTCGTATAGGCGAACAGTCTTACTTACATTACTCTTGTTAGCGTACATCATCGCTAGTCACTACCATAGATCACGAGCTGGGCGCGTAATAGGTTGCATGATCTTTCTGTCAACGCTCTGACACAGCCATGTACACACCGCCGATTCAAGATAACTCCACTCTGCATAGGTCAGATCCGACTCGGGCGGCGGATGTTCTAATGCCCTCTCGACACTCTGATACCAAGTTGGGAGATCGAGATCGAGAGGAAGTTGAGAGATCGAGAGGAAGAACGGCACGATAGAGAGAGAGCGTCGGAATAAAAATAGGGTAAAAATTATGGACGTCCTCATACATTTATATAAGAGAGAAGAGAGAGAATGTGGGCCCAGGGTGGACCCACTAAAGAACAAGAGAGATATTCCAACAGATCTATATAGGGTTAGGGTCAGCCAGAACTGACTTCTGTGTTCCGAAAAACTTCATATCTGCCAGGACTGTACAAGCGATTCACAAGAACAAGCGGTATATATATTCTTAATATGAGTGTTGAGGACACAGTTGATTCATAAAAAAATGGATCTGTATTCTCATCCCTACATAGGATTAGGCTTGGTCATAGTTAAAAGCTTAAAAAAGCTCCTACCCCTCCCCCACGAAGAACTGATTTCGGTGATTCATGAAAACTTAATATGTTCGAGGACTGGACAAGATTCACAAGAACGAGCGATCTGTGTTCTCAATAATGAAGATTTATTCACAGTACATGAGGGTTCAGGAAGCTGTTGATTCGTAAGAAAAATATACATGTTTTATGATCCCTACATAAGGAAAGGATTAGCCATGAATTAAGAACACAAGAAAAGCCCCCCCCCCACAAAACTGAATGTTATGTTTCATGAAAACATAATAAGGTAGAGGACGTAATAAGAATTTCGTAAGAACAAGCGATATGTATTATCAATAATGAGTGTTGAGGACGCTGTTCATTCTTATGAAAAATAAGAATGTATTCTCATCCCTACACAGGGTTAGGGATGGCCATAAGTAAAAACATGAAAATCTATCTTTTGTTTAGCTATAGAAGTTGTTTCCTCACGAAGCTTTGGCATAGAGAGGACATGCCAAAATTCTACTTTCTTTGTAGTGTATCTTTGCCCACCAAAGTTGATTACTTTGACCCCTTTAATTAATCTTTTCACCTTATTTTTTACTCTAATTTTCTCAACTTTGGATTTGCTCTTCTTGAAATACTAGAGAACCGTACCAAAGTTTGATGCGGTTCCCTTACATGCGCTTTGATTCTGATGTTAATTTTTTATCATGAAAATATTAGAGTTCCGTGAATAATGTTTAGCACGTTTGAGGTTTAATAATAGGCAACAAGAATATCCATAAAAACAATATTGATAGGTTTTTCCTCATAAAAACGAAGTCCGGGAAAAGAATAGGAAGGCAGAGACCTTCAATTTCACCGTGCCTTCCATATGTTTTTTAGAATCCATAAATGTAACATTGTGCCTGCAAGCTTTATCAGATCATTCCTTGACAGATTCTTGATATGTATGATCAGATATCGAGCGTAGCATGTAATAATATTTCCAATAGAACTGAAAGCACGTTAGGGCACGAGTTATATATTTGTCCAAACTGAACTAGTAATGCAGTGACATAAAATCTTGAGTAAATGTGCCAATATATTTTATTTGCCAAGATTCAGAAAGTGTGAGAAATGAATTTAATTTATGTGTTGCAAGTAATAATTCTGATTAAAGTCTCGTTATGGAGTGGTCTTAATTCAGCAAATTCATAAAAGTTAATCGGCATACCCAGATCAACCCTTTTCTCGTAATTGTTAGGAAAGAAGGTCAACCATCCATATCAATGAAAAGTATACCATGCACCACTGAGCCCTAGATTTTTAATCGTATTAAATGAAAGGGTTACTTCTGCCCTATTTTCTCTTTCTCATTTAATGGATAATATCGTTTCTTATTCCCTTATTTTTGGACCAAGCCTATTTCTTTTAAAAATCCATATTTCAATGGGGATGAGCAATTATTTTTACTACTTCACTCTTGTATTTATCCTTGTCTCTCTCTCTCTGTCTCTCTCGCTGTATCTGTCTCTCTCACTGTATCTCTCTCTCTGCCTCTTGCTCTCTCTCTCTCTGTCTCTCTCTGTGTGACTCTCTCTCTCTCTGCCTCTTCCTCGGACACTCTCTCTGTCTCTCTCTCTTGATATCCCTCTTCCTCTGACTCTCTCTCTGTCTCTCTCTCTCTTGATGTCCCTCTTCCTCTTGACTCTCTCTCTGTCTCTCTCTCTCTTGATGTCCCTCTTCCTCTTGACTCTCTCTCTGTCTCTCTCTCTCTTGATGTCCCTCTTCCTCTTGACTCTCTCTCTGTCTCTCTCTCTCTTGATGTCCCTCTTCCTCTGACTCTCTCTCTCTCTGTCTCCCTCTTTCTCTAACTCTCTTCTCTCTCTTTGTCTCCCTCTTGATATCCCTCTTCCTCTGACCCTCTCTCCCTCTGTCTCCCTCTTTCTCTAAGTCTCTCTGTCCCTATCTATCTCTCTCTCGCTATTGCTCTTCCTTTGACTCTCTCTCATTCTCCCTCTTTCTCTAACTATCTCTCAATCTCTCTTTGTCGCCCTCCCTCACCCTATTTTGGTGTCCCTCTTTCTTGATACATCTCTCTCCCTCTCCCTCTTACTCTTTTGGTCAATCTCTGTCTATCAGACCGTCTCTCTCCCGCTACCTCTCTTACGATGAATCCCTCTGTCTCCCTCTCACCCTCTCTCTCCCTCTCCTTCTCTCTCTAGGTATCTCTCTTTTCGTTATAAAAATGGCATAATTTTATCATCCATGTTACACATCTGAGACTTTACATCACCATCACCTCACTTGTCACAAGTGTTTCATTACATCATCCATCATCAGTAGGGGATTAAAACCTCGTCCATCGTTACATCTGTCACGGATCCTTCATCAGGACAAATGATGTGACAGATGACATATGCTATTCCTTAGGTTCGCCATTTTTTACCAAAATTCAGTAAAACCGAACTGAACTGATACTGTCGGTTCGGGAATATCAGGTTTCCTGAATGTTCGGTTCCGGATTCGACTCCATGAGAAAACCGGATTGAATGTTGTATGGGAAAAAATATTAAATAAAATGTTGATAGTGGGATGGTCACGCCCACACCAAAATATTCAGCCAACTGCGCTACTCATGTTTCCATAAAATATTTAACATAAATAGATGAATAATAAAAATGAGCAAATAACATATACAAAAAATACATAAATACGAAAATAAGATAGATACACAAGTAAAATATACCAAAAAAATACAAAAATAAGACAGATACACAAATAACATATACAATAAATACATAAATATGTAAATAACATTTACAAAAATACATAAATATGTAAATCAGATAAAGACGCAAATAACATATATAAAAAATATATAAATATGAAAATAAGATAAATACACAAAGAACATAAATACAAAAATATCCCAAATACAAAAACTACGTAAATATAAAAATACAAAAATACACAAGGACATGAATTATGTTAATGCAAATACAAAACTACACAAATGTAAACACCTAGATATGTAATTGTGTAAATACCTAAATATTTGAATGTTTAAATATGTAAAACTATGACAATGTAAATACATATATTCAAATATAAATATATAAAAATGTGCACAAATACAGTTTTGGCTTTGACTTTATTGTGAATCGTCGCCACAAATGGAATCTTTATGTAGTAAAGTTGTTTATTTAACTCTTTTAACTAGTATTTTTACCTAAATTTTGACTTTGATTTTTAAACTTTCAATATGATTTTTTTCAAAGGCATGTGACCACACTTATAGGTTCTACCAAACCAAAACCAAAATCGAAACCGAACTTTGACCAAACTGAGACCATGACAAAGTTTAGGTATAGGTATATGTAGTGTTTGACAGTCTCGGTCTGGTCTGGATTTTTAACAAAGACCTAAACCTTGCCTAAACTTTGGTCCAGTTCCAATGCGTTCTTATTTGGTCCCGGTCTGGTCCGAACCAGTCCTGGTCTGGTCTGGACCGGTCCCGGTCTCGTCATGTTGACTAGTAAATGTATATCAAATTTATGGTCATGGTTATGTTAAATATCCTCTACATCAAAAGGGTGCTCACAGATGATCAAATATATAACGGCTACGTGAGCTCACTAGAAACCTCTCTAGCCAACTGGATTTGATATTTTTAGAAATTTTTTAAAAATATTAAATAAGTACTTAATAATTCACTTCGGAATCTGGTCTGGTTTGTACCTCGGACCTAGGCATCATGGATCGGATTGGATCGGATCGTTCGAATCTTGATCAAAAGATTCTAACGAACAAATGCCAATTCGAACTGATCTGTTTGAATCTTTTGATCGAACAGATCCTTTGTTCGTGTTCGATCGAAAGTTTTGAATGAACAATTTGGTTCGTTCGTGTTCGATCAGCCATTTGTTCTAACTGCTCAAACAAGTTCGAACAAATGGCCAGCGGTAGCCAGCGGGCGCCAACGACTTTCTCTCTTGCGGCCCCTGGCCCCCGCTGGCTAACTCAATACTGCAAGAGCCAAACTGAACACCGAATTCGGATTCAAACATTTGATTCGATCCAATTCGAACACGTTGTTCGAAACGGATCGAATTCGAGCATTCGATCCGAACCTGATGCGCAGATCGGGTTCAGATCGAATCTGAACTGGACAGATTGGTGTTCGTAGTCGATCGTTGAAATGCCCGATCCAATCAAACATTCGAACGATCTGTCCGAATCCCCCATCCCTACTTGGACCTGAACCTATTTGTCAAACCTATTTGTCAAATCGGTCCGGTCAAACTGATCCTTCATAGTTTAACATAACCATGAACGGAACGGTCAAACCGTCATTCCCTATTCCTCATAGCCCAGTCAAGTCAAAAAGACGGACGACCGAGTGGTCTCTTTCCCGTTCCGTCCCGTCCCGTCCCGTTCCGTTCCGTTCCGTCCCTTGTCTCCTCGGTAGACGAAGCTTCGAAGCAAGTATAAAAGCGAAGAAACTGCCCATTCATGGCGGATTTCTCTTCATAGTTTCTCCAATTTTCTCCCGCGCGACGCGACTCTCGCCGAAGCGGATTCAAATCCGGATTCTAAGAGCAAGTACGGTTCCGGCATCTTCCTGAACTTCGGATTCGCCTCGGATCTCCGCCGCCGCCGATGTGAGCTTCTGATTCCGTGGTGTTTTGGTTTTACGTTGTCTGATCTGGTGATAGATCTCTCGGAGGTGAATTAAGGTGAATTAAGGTGAATTGATTGTCGGTGTTGGCTTTTTTCACGCGGCAATCGCCTTCCTCTTTGGCTGTTAGTTCATTTTTTTTTATTTCTGGTTCTGTTACTAATTCTCCCTTCGATTCCTTTTTTCTGAGTTGGATCTGAATTTTATTCTTGGAATTAGTCGGTTTAATGTCTTTTCTTGCGCCCGGAGGCTGCATGTTCTACTGCTGTTTGCTTGGATCTAGAAACCCTTACCTGTTGGCTCCATCTTCACTTCACCTTTCTTGATCAGATATGGTCGGAAACAATTGTGGGTTTCAAATTTACGTGAATTTGGTCCTCTATTGACCTTTGTTCAGTTTGCTGTGAGTTGCTACATGGTTATTTTTGTCAGCTCATTGCATTGGATATAATTTTTTCTGTCTCGTTATGTTCTTTTATTTTACTTTTTGGGTCAAATTTCTCATCCGTTAGGAGCTTTTTGCTAACATTAAATTTCCTACTGACAGCTGAGCTTGCAAGATGGTTTCCTTTGAGATGAATGACCGGAAAAGTAAGTATCCTTCACGCTTTATTTTTAAAATATTTGTTCTTAAACCGTTGTACTACTCGAAAACAATGATAAAAAATATATTTTCTAAGTTAATTGATACTTTTATATTACGGTAACACTCCTAAGAAGTGACAGAGGCTTGTGTTGTGGATAGCAAAGCATTGGGTGATAGAAATAATGCCGCATCCATCTACAGATGAATGTTTGATTGTTGTTAAAAAACTCGTGTCTTTCGCTGATGCTATCACTGAAGTCGAGATAACTTCGTGACCGTATATCCAATGTTTGCTGACGATAACAAAAGTCTTCATTGTCACCCAAGGACTGCTGATTGTTGTCGTCATCAGATTTGTCGGTACCTGGAGTGATGAGGACGATTTCATCACTGTAATGGTCGGCCTGGTTGCATGAATGACGATGACGATGTGGACATTGTTTGTCATCGTCATAGTGAGGTTAACAGAGGGATAGTGATGAGAGGTAATGACAGGATAAAATTGTCATTATCATGGCCATCTTCATTTTACCTACAGATCGGAGATGATTCCTTTAATAATTTTGTTGTCGTAATCCCAATGAGGGAGAATGATGGATACGATCATGGCTCATCATTGTCCCCTTCTCATATAATCAAGGGCAATACAGTAAAAGGATTTACCTATCCTTTTTTGAGGCAGAGGCCATCAATTTTCCTCATGTAGTGTCAGTCTCTATGTGTTGTACATTCTCTATGCCTTAATCCATGCTTTATCCACCCCAGTTTCGCATGATAAGCGCAAAAAACCTACTTTCGTCAGTTTATGGGCGGCAATTTACGTGCATAAGCTAAGAAATTTTTGATTTGCCAGGTTTTAAGTTTCCTATGTGGTTCACGATTTTTTCTTCAATCTTGTTCGAAATATTTTTGTATTTGAAGTCTATTTATAATGCTCATTAATTATGGAAATCATTGGTCTTTGAGCATTGTGTTGAACAATCAAGATTTTGATAGTGCCCATCTGCTGAAGCTTGGACGAGTGATGATATGTCAATTCAGACTTGAGGCCACAGTTGGGATTGAGTTGGGTTTAAAAGCAAGTCCAGTGGTGGGAACCCAGGATGTCATTCCAAACTTCAAACTACGATGCGGCTGGACCCTCCAATGTGATTGACAAGCTTGATGTGTGAGGCATTGATACGATCCCACTAAGGACGTATCGTCTCCGATGTACTTTGAGGATAAGGAGAGTTCCCAGGGTGAAGAAGAGAACGGGAATGGTTGGGGAGAGGCCGAGCTGAGGGGATAGGGATCAGCCGGGGACGAGTCACCTCGAAACGCGATGAGGTAGAGACAATCACGAAAATGGGGATCAGTGAGGGGAGACAGAGCTTGGGCATACGAAGAGATACGAGAAGGACAACACACAGTTCTAACGAACAACTTCCCGTCTTCGAGGAGGGCTGTGCTATTTAAAGGAAACATGGGACGGGAGGGGCCTAGATGCCCTTAATGGCAAGAGGACAAGAATGCCCCCAATGATGGCCCGGGGATCCTACCAGTCATCTTTGGCAGGAATCCATTGAAAGTATTGCTCAACGTAATTCAGTTGGTGTTGATGGAATTGGCTGGTCTGCTCCTGAGAAGGATAGCATTAGCCTTCTCTTGACTTCTCAAAAAGTAACAATTTCCAAGGGTTCAAGTTGCCTCCAAGAAGTTGGAAAGATGTTTGTGAAAATGCTGAAATTACTCGAAAAGGGGTTTAGGATTTCAAAACAGAATGACCGCGATGACCTGGGGAGAATGTCAATTTCCATTAATATGTTGGCTAACTTTCTCAAACAATATTATGATGGTAAGACCAAATTAATATAGTCCCATTAAGAGTGGGTAATGAACATAACAGTCTCTTGGATAAATTGCGGTGTAAATGCGCCTGAATGTAATGGAGACTTATCAATGAATTATATTTTACAGACTTGTGTCCGACTTAGAAATATATCCAGATGGTTTGGCGGCATGACTACTGTATCTGGTAGCTCTTTATCTTTTTTAATCTTTTCTCCAAATGCCATTCTATCTTTATATCCACCAAATTATCTTAATTTTGGGGGATTCTATCACAAGCGCCTACTGTGCTGTTTCTTAGGATCACAGAAAGATTCTAGGACGAGGAATTCAGCCATTCAAGGACATTTCGGCTTCCACAAACTCTGAAACGTGCAATTTTATTCTCTTCCTTATCTCGTCTCCAAATTTCCTTCCTAGGAGGGGAGTCTATGCAGCTTCAAAGAGAGGATGTAGAATAGAACAGATGGAAAAACAAACATCAAATCGAAGTTTTGATGCGGTGAAAGTAAATTAATTAGCTTTTCCATTAGAATAACCTCTTTTATTGAAAATTTCTGAGCTTGGCATTAACTTAGTCTGATATTGGAAGAATGAGAGCTAATGTGTTACAAGTATCAAGAGGTGTGGACTCACTGATTGAGCCTCTTGGTAATCTGCTCTAACCCTTTTCGTGTGGGTGTGGATATTCATTGACAGACCAATCTCATATCATTATGGTTCTTTTAATTTTTACAACCTTCTGGTTCACTTCACAACTGAGATTTTATCTGATACAGAAGTACAATTTTTAAATTCGGATAATTATTTTCTCTGGAAAAAGAAATTCATAGTTTTCAATCATTTTGTACTTAAAAGTCTGTTTGTGATTTACGCAGAGATTGGACTTGGATTGACCGGCTTTGGAATACTGTTCTCAATTCTGGGTGTCCTCTTCTTCTTTGACAAAGGCTTACTCGCCATGGGAAACGTGAGTGAGTCTTTCTTGACAAATCCTTTTATTGTGCATTTCATCTAGAAAGTTAGATGTGTTTTTGGAATTTTCTGGTAAATACTAGTGATGAACAATGCAGTTATTTCATTATTTTGAGCTGATGGAATGGAGAGTGTTTTAGAGCATCAAACCTCAGAGAGAACCCAGATCTTCACAGCAAGAGAAGCCGCGAGAGAGAGAGAGAGATGGCAGAAGAATCGAGCAATCTATTCCTTTGGCGAAATCCCTAATTTATTCTGTTTTTTATCCGTGTTTATTTTGCAAAAAACGAGGTACAAGTGTCAAAAAGTGAATTCAGAAGTTATACTCTATCTTTTGGTGAGATCGTCTACAGGAGTCATCTAAACCATAGCTGGTTGATTTTATTCCATTTTTTATCTTCTTGCATATCCTGAAACTTTGGTTATATATTTTGCAAATGATAGAGAAAGGTATTTTATATCCATTTTTCTTCACAAATTGAAAAATACAAGCTTGTAGTGCTCAAAGTCATCATGATATATTTTGCTTTTATGCTTCTCAGATCCTCTTTGTGTCGGGGGTGATGCTGACCATTGGATTAAAATCAACCGTACAGTTTTTCACCAAACGCAGGAACTATAAGGTTGATCATTTATTTCACTCCAGATTCATCTGCTCTCTTTTCCTTGTCCCCTCCTGCTTCTGATTAACATTTTATTATTTTATTATTATCAGGGTACAATTTCCTTTAGCATTGGCTTCTTCCTTGTCCTCATCGGATGGCCTGTTGTCGGGATGATTTTGGAATCCTATGGCTTCATCGTTCTCTTCAGGTACGTTGATCTTGTACTTCAGCCAATCAATAATTTAACCATTTTTGGATATTTATGAGAATTTCTGTCTCTGTCGTAAATGAAATCGAGCCAGAAAAGGTCCAATTGAAAAGGCCCAAAGCAGCAAATCTTAAAAAAAAATTGGATTTTTCGGTACAAACTATTAAAAATATTGAAAGCAAACCAATAATTTTCCTTATTTAGAAACAAAATTACACAAAAGGCCCTACTTTTTAAAAAATGGTGCTCTTAGTAACAACTACCCTTTATCTTTCATGAAGCCAGCCTCAATCTGAGCCAAAAAACTCAACCATCAGAGTATGTAAGTGAGAGAGAGAGAAGAAGAAGTGTAGGGAGTGATTGGATGGATATAGAGAGAGATGGAGGCGGAACAAGAACACAATTACATCGATGAACATAGAAAAGACAGTGTTTCGAGAGGCCGATCCGTTACAAAAGTTGGTTGTACGACGATGGAAAATTACACGAAAGACCCTATGTTTTACAATATGGACTATGATAGATATTTTCTAAACGTAACTGTCTATCTTTGATGGGGCTGATCTATCAGTGCTCTGACCGGTGATTTTTTATGTTTCTTAATCATTCGGCAGCGGCTTCTGGCCGACTCTGGCAGTGTTCTTGCAGAGGATCCCCGTCCTCGGTTGGCTCTTCCAGCAACCATTTGTGACTGCAGTAAGTCAACACTTTCAAAAGTGAACCTCATCGTAATTCCGTGTTTCTTTCGCTTCTGTAACCTCGCTGTGCCATCTGTCGACTTCAGTTTTTGGATCGTTACCGGGGAAGGCGAGTTCCAGTTTGAGTTTCTCCGTCACCGGCCGCGTCTTTCTCTGTAAGATACCCGGAACACATCTCTCTCTCTCTCCATATGTTTCGGCGGCCCATTCATTAGTTTGTCACTTGGGGATTGTTCTACTGATGACCCAGGTTCCCAATGAATATGATTTAGGGGGGAAGATATGAATTTGTTTCCATCATTGTATTTTCAGTAGGACAATTGAACAATCACATGAATAGTAGCTCCAAAAATTTATCATGTTCAACATTCGACTTTCTTTTTCTTCATTTTTCCTTGGCTTAATTTAATTATCCCAGTGTAGGAGTGGTATTAGTCCCTACTCTCACAGGGAAAATCAGAGATTATCAGGTAAACAGTAGGAGTGAATTATGTCTCTGTCTTGACATTTCTACTAAGAATCATTGGAATAGAAGTTTCAACATTTTTGTTCTGGTTTATCTTTTTTTCTCTTTTTTTTCTAAGGTGGTATCTGATTCAACAGAAAAACTAGACAATATCTTTGTATTGATATTACCAGCGAGTTCATTAGAATCAAATGAAATGTTCCAAACTTGTACCAAATCCATTTTCTCTCTCTCTCTTTCTTGAGCTCCACTTGTTGATTTACCTTGTTTCGTTCTCTTTCACCAGCATCGTCTCTCTCGGTCATCATCATCATCTCTCACCTATCATTTCTCTATGTTTCGTCGTCATCTCTCTCATTTGTCAGCATCATCATCTCTCACTTATATTTGTCATATTCACTTATCATCTCTCTCTCTTTATCATCATCATCTCTCACTTATCATATTTCTCTCTTTCATCGGCATTGTCATCATCATCTCTCTCTCCGTCTTTCTACCCCACTCTGTCTGTTACATTTGATGCCACCTCTGTTTTGCTGTGAGATCCAAAAAAAATCATATAAATAGTTTCATGTACCATACTGAAATTTTCATAACTCATGCTTTCTCCACATAATTCAATTATTTTGGAAATAATTGAATTAAGTGACTAATCAATCAACCAAGGAAGACTGCATTTATTAAACTTTACCACTTTTAAAGGGATAGTGTCTAATTCATTCAAAGAAAGGGACCGCCGGTCTATCAAGAAAGAAGGGATGCACAGCAAGCAGAATAGCCACTCGCTTCGTCCCTTCTGCTCCGTCGTTTCTTTGCTCTGCTCCTAAAGTTGCGTCTTCGGAACCTCTTTTCTTGGTTTGGAATAATTTGAAAACCTCTTATTAATTTAAAATGTATATCTCCACCATAACTCAACCATGAACTAGCTCAAAATGCAGTATTGTCTTGATTATTACGAGAAGGTAATAACTCATAGAAACATTAGAGTAAAGTTTCTTTCCTCTCCAATCTTTTTTTGTATTTACTGTTTTATATTAATGGAAGATGAATGCATTATTTCCCACTTGTTGATAAAATACGATTCATTTGGAATGTTGTTACCATATTGATAAAATAACCCTATGTATATGATGAATATTTCCAAACATATGGCCATTCACGTAGAGACACTAATAATAAATAGTTTATCATAATTCAAGTATCACAGAATAGGAATATTAATGATACCAGCTTGAAGACTGGTAATCTCCATGTTATGATTTTTATCATAATTCACTTAATCACTGTGTGTATCGAAAGATTTCATTTTTAAACATCACATATGAAAAATGATAAATGAAGTTGAATTAGATGAATATAAATGAGATGGGGAAACATGATTGGATTCTAGGTCACATAATATTTATCATGTGAATCAAGTTTTGGGGTGAAGGGGATGTTTGGGGTACGACAAATGACAGAGAATAGTTTAGAGTGTGTCATGTAGTATTATTCATCACCAAATTTGAAGTTTATTAAAAATCTTTGGAGTAATACAACGCAAGATGATTCCATTTTTGAAACCATACCCACTTTATTAACTTAAAGCACTAATTCAGTTATTGGATATGGGCATGGTCAAGTGTCAAATGATAAAAAGTAATGATATCATCGATGGACCATGAGAAAACAAACACAACAATGGTACTCAGATGTAATAGAACTATAGTAAATACTTTTTTGAGTATTGGGATTCTGTAATGGTACTTGGGACTACTCACTAGAAATGCAGCACAATTTTTGTGTGAAACTATGTCTCACAGTAGGGAATCAATTTATCACAATTACCTCATTAGAGCGTATGTGGAACTGTAACATTTAAAACTGGAATCTTATGTGTAGAAATAGTAAAGATCCATGTGAATATGAAATGTTGGGCTTGTGAGGAAAATGTAAATATCTAAATTGCGTAATTTTAAGTAAAGGAGCTCAAACGATGGCATGTTTATGATTATTTTAGGTGGTGCTATTAAGAGTGGGAAGTTTTTGTTCATCATCGAACGAACAGTGTTCATCGATGAACGAACAGAAGGAAAATCACATTTGTGTTCATTCACAAACGAATACAAACAAGATGTGAATTTGGAAATTTTATTTTTCATGGAAAAAATGAAAGTAACTAGGTATTTAACCCTGCATTTAAAATTGGTGTAATTGAATATCAATGTTAATTTGGAGGTCTATTTTAATATTGGATTTTAAGTTAGATGACCAAAGTTAGCGAGACACCAAATTTGAAATAAAATTGTTACTTTAAATTTGGTGGTCTAACTGAATATTACAAAAATAATCAATAGGTTTGAAATTTTTTTAAGCATGAGTATGGTTTTATCATTTTCAACAGTAGTTACTTTTCGTTGGTGTTAGTCACTAGATGATTATTTCAGGGAAATAACTAGTAGATGTGAAATCACTAAATGTTTTGTAGTTATCTTTCTTGGAAGTAATAGATAGGTGGAATTTTTTTGAAAAATAGTTATGTAATATGTAGACATATAATTAAATCTAAAGTCTACAAGATTAATCTATAATTAATGATTCAATTATTTGAGTTAAAACTATGAAAGACGTATTCGTTGGCTAAATTTCAAAGCTCAGTTCAATTTGAAAAGTTAATAGACTTTTCTGGCAACATAGTTTCAAAACATCAAAAGAGTGGATTACTCAATAAGCCATCCGTTGCCGCCCCTACGGGTTAATCCGACAAGTTCTGGAGAAGCGAAGCGACTGACATTACGCTGGACAGAAGAAATCATTGCTGTAATGAAGTTGTGATGCTCCCAAAATATGGTGTCATTCCATTGAGTGTTGATTACTTTTCTTCCATGTTTTATGGGGTTGTGGGGCTCAAACATGAAGTCTGGTGGTGTGAGAGAAAGGATCTCCGTAAGGATGTGCTCCATAATTACCCCTATTTGGATGTTTTGGACTGGGGAGAATGACGCTCTTTTTTACTATTGGCAAAACTACGGTGCAGGGTACGTTCAACCCTGCAGTTGTGCCCGTAGACCAATCCGTCCACACCCTGGATGCCACCCAGAAAATGTTTATTGTTAAAAAGTAGTGTTTTCCATCATTTTAGGCGTGGAGCGAGCATACATCTCCCAATCACATGCGTACCCTACTCGCTCATGCCCATGTTGCAGGAAGAGAAAGGTACATAGGTGTCACCTAGTGAAGGTCAAGAGATGGTCACTCATGCCAGCAGGAGTTGGGGGAGCCCTCATCGCAATGCAAAAGTGGATTGCCTAGTCTGCCCCGTCATTCGCTGATGTCATAGTAGAGGTGTGCAACTTGACGAACTATCAAGCGAGAGGGTGAGCTCTCACGCCTCGAGCACTCCATGCCATCTCCTCTATTGGCATCATAAATGTCTTTGACGGTGTCATCATCGTCTGATTTAGAGTCTGAGCTGACGTCGATAACAATATAGTCTCGGGGTTGCTTTGCTAGTTTCTGTTTGAGAAGTAGTACACGCCGCCGTGGTATGCGGATTTGTTGGGCTCCTACTTCCTCTATCATCTCGGCGAGGCCATCAACATTAAGCAAGCCTTGGAAACAAGGTGCATCATAATCCATGGTACCTGTTTTTACACAATTCACATACAATGTCTGAGAGAAATAATGTTCCAAGGCAGTCAAAAAACGTTTAGAGTGAATTTTTTAAACGGATGACATCCAAATGTCACATATGTCAAATTTTTTAAAGTGCCTTTTGATGATATTTATTCCACAACTAATTCCTTGTTGTACCTGGTAAGAAATTGAAAAGTAAATAATCAATGTCGAAACGGGTTTCTGGGCCTTGAACCACTGGGCCATCTTTCCTACATAACAACATCTTATTATTGGCCATAAACCAAGTGAATAGCGAGTCATTCATATATATTATTTCAAGCTCTAATGGAAATGTAAAAATTTTCCTAAAATCTTCAATAGAGCCAAATATCTCCCCCCCTGTTCAGTCGTTGAATCTCCACTTATACTACACTGCTCTCAAACAGTTGAGCGATCGCTGGCCAGCTACTTTGCAGAACCTTAGAATGGAAGAGAGCATAGATTCATTCTTTCTTTCAGAACCTCATGGGTAAGACCAGGACAAAGAAAAAAGAGTGCTCTCGCCAACAAAGACCGTCAAACAAACCATAGAACATTGTTCGGTCGAACCGTACGGCAGCCGGAAAGAAAGACGACCTCATCTTCTCTAGGTGTCAGTGAGAGCTATTGTATTTAGCTCTTTTTTCTTTTTTATTCTGGAAAGATGATGGTGGCGTGGACGCCATCGCATCGACACTGGACGCACCGCCGCCATCAACCGAAGTCAACGTCTCCGCCATGGACACACCACCACAGTCAACCGACGTCAACACCTCCGCCACGGACACGCCGCAACCGTTTCCGCTACGCACGTTTCCACGCATGCACGCTCCTTCGCGCATCATGACACGTCGCCAATGGTAGATCAACAACTACCCCTTGGCGTGACATTAAGCATGTCTTGCGTCTTTAATTTTGCATCTATATGTATAGGCCATTGTTTCAAGAAATAGTTAGGCAGTCATTATTCAAGAATCAAGTTTGTTTTAACTCTTCTTGGAGGACTGCCCAGCCTCCCCTATCCTTCCTCTCATCCTAGCACCACCCCCGCCGCCGCCGCCATCATCGTCGTCGCCGGCCACCCTCCCGTTCGTCTCTCCCACCCCTTCGTCCCTTCTCTCTCTCTCTCTCTCTCTCTCTCTCTCTCTCTCTCTCTCTCTCTCTCTCTCTCTCTCTCTCTCTCTCTCTCTCTCTCTCTCTCTCTCTCTCTCTCTCTCTCTCTATCTCTCTATCTCTCTATCTCTCTCTCTATCTCTCTATCTCTCTCTCTCTCTCTCTCTCTCTCTCTCTCTATCTCTCTCTCTCTCTCTCTCTCTCTCTCTCTCTCTCTCTCTCTCTCTCTCTCTCTCTCTCTCTCTCTCTCTCTCTCTCTCTCTCTCTCTCTCTCTCTCTCTCTCTCTCTCCCTCTCTCTCTCCCTCTCTCTCTCTCTCTCTCTCTCTCTCTCTCTCTCTCTCTCTCTCTATCTCTCTCTCTCTCTCTCTCGCTCTCTCTAGGTTGCCCTAGGGCGCCCAGGCCGCCCCATCCAGGGCTGCCCAAGGCCACCCTAGGCCGCCCCATCAAGGGTTGCCCAAGGCCGCCCCAGGCCACCCCAGGTCGCCGTCCAAGGCAGCCCTAGGTCGCCCCAGGCCACCCCATCAAGGGCTGCCCAAGGTCGCCCCAGGCTGCCCCATCAAGGGCTGCCCAAGGCCACCCCAGGCCGCCCCGTCCAAAGCTGCCCAAGGCCGCCCCCAGGCCGCCCCGTCCAGGGCTACCCAAGGCCACCCCCAGGCCGCCCAACGTCCAAGAAGTCGTCGGCGCCACTGCACATCGTGCATACCGTTCTGGTGTCGGGCACCGCAAGGGGCGAACCCCGCCCCGCCAGCCAGCGAAGCGCGCAGTTGGATCTGTGACCCCGCATCGAAGCGCCCATCAACCGTCACGCTTTCTGCCAGGGCCGTACAATGCCTGGAACGCCTAGACTCTCTCGTCCAGTGGGCCATTTAAAGCCCAGATTCGCCCAGTCTCATCACAATCAGAATTCCTCGCAGCCTCTTTACGCACTACGGTGCTGAGGTACGCCTGAAGTCTTTGGTGTCGAAGTGTTCCTCGTCCAGTATTTCTTGAGAAGTCTCCACCGCCGTCAGATTTGATTTGGTTGGGATTTTCCCAACTTCTCTCTCGTTCGTGAGTTTCCCTCGTGACACAAATTCGGGGATTGATTTTGGTGCTTCGGCATCGTCGCGGTGGGTGAAGACAGTACTCCCGCCCTCGATGAGGATCGGAGCTGCACCACCAGTATTTCATCAGTTTTAAACTCTGAATTTGACCGTGTGGATTTCTGTGGGCTGTTTTATCCCTCCCTTACCCAATCCATCCATTGCCTTCCGTCCGTCCTTATCATTTCTCCGTCTCTCCAGTCGTCCTACATCAGATGACCAGACTTGCTCCGCTGTACGAGCCTCATACAGAGCCGCCCCCTTGTGATATGATGAGAAGAAAAGGTAGTAAAACACCTTTTATTTTCCGCACCAATCCGTAATTCAAAGTTGGGTGTATAGCTCAGTTGGTAGAGTGCGGGAGCGGAGCGAAGAAGCGACTTTAGGCGCGAGGAGCGTGAAGATGAAGACGAGTGAGCGGACTTTTGGAGCGAAGAAGCGACAGAGCAAAAGAAGAAAAGAAGTCAATAAAAAAAGACAAATGAAAAGCTCTGAGCGGATGAAAGATAAAAATGGGTGAAGGAAAAGGGCAGCCGGATTGCGCTGGTTTAACTTCCAGTCACCTACAGCTTCGACTGCCCGGGTGACTATTGTTTTATTTGTAAGGTAATAGAAAGCTTCCTCTTGGTAGTTAATCCCCAAACAACAAATCCCATCCTGCCATTCCACTGGAGAAGAAACCCGTCGGATCGAAGTTCTGAAAGACCAAAGTACATGATAAAAATGACAATTTCTTTACAATTTCTTTGTCGATTTCAGTCTACTGTCCTTCCTCTACAATTTCTTTGTCGAATTCCTCTTCCACTAATTCGACCTCTTCAATCTTAGGAAATGACTCGGCTATGTTGCTTTCTGGATGTTGTTGCCTCAACCAACATTTTAGAGTCATCAATATTGACATTTTCTCCATTGAAAGCCGTCAATATTTACAAGTGAAAATTCCACGTCAAGCGGAGAAGAAGCATTCTACATGTGCACTGGACATGCAATAGGGAGAAAATCTCGTGCCAAAATAGAAAGCTTAGGGAATCTCTTGCAACTGTCGCCTTGCCACCATAAGAGAGCATACGTCGACACATGAGACATTTGTAGGTAACTCAGCAACTCGTCGTCCACTGATGGAGTGACATATTCTTGTCGTGGGAACACCTATGCAAGCCTCGTCTAGATGGATGGTATTAGCTCTCATCCATCCCGACTTCCTCGTCAGAATCCATACATTGTTGTCGATTCACTCCATTGTCTCCAATGTTGTCATCATCCCTCAAATTTGGGACTTCCTCCTCCCTGACGTCGTTCAAAAGTCTTTGCATATATGCCGCCAAGGTGTAACTATCCTCTAGAGCAATGGAGTCTAATTTAATATGTGGGCCTACAACTAATGCAATTGAGATTGCAGTATTTCCCCGAACGCAAGCCTCGTACTTGGACAGCTTTTCTCTCATGGCTCCACACGTGATTTGGATGGAGGCTCCTTGGTCTATGGCATCGATCTGTTCACGAAGGTGTTCATCAAGGACTTGGAGCAGTGATAAATTATTGGCGCCATCACATGTTTAGAGCTGCAAACAATATCTGACACTTCACAGAAAGCCTTTGAAATTTGACCAAAATGAGCCACCATTTGCCACTCATGGTCATCAATCACAAAGTTTTTTCTCTGCCGTGCTCTCCAACTCAAAACTAGCCATCTTGTACAACACTATTTTCTTATGATATGCAACTTGCAACATTTCATACATGGAGTTCCATCTAGTCTTTACACCCAAAACCAATTTTGTGCTATTAGACATCTTTAATTGTGTACACCATTGGACATAGCTCCTCTGTCTATCATCCGAAGAATGAATGGCTGCAACAATTTGACGCACTTGTATAACCAAAGGTCCCAACAAGGCAGATCGCCCTACCCATCGCCTTTGTGCTTCTTCGAACAGATCCACTAGCACCGATGCCCCATCAGATGTAAGTAGTGGTGGAATTCCCAGTGCTTTCAATCCATCGTGCACTGTAAGGTTTATGACTTGAGTTATACAAGGCATGTGCCTATTTTAATTGAAGTTGGAGTTCACTTTTCTTACTACATTTGTC
Organism: Wolffia australiana; assembly: GCF_029677425.1. Lineage (NCBI taxonomy): Eukaryota > Viridiplantae > Streptophyta > Magnoliopsida > Alismatales > Araceae > Wolffia > Wolffia australiana. Next base: position 3,075,395 of record NC_135846.1, read on the forward strand.
AATGATGTAATCATCGATCTATTGTTACTTGCGTTGTCCATCATAATATCAGTTACTTTCTTCCCCAGACCAAAGTCGACCAACACCTATATGAGAAGTTAAGCGATGTAACTTCTGCTATGTGGACCATCAATTTTCTTTATCGCCACGACACGTTCTACAAGTCTCCCTTCGTCTGTGAACTAATACGCAGTGATTCCTAATATGGAAATCATATTTTCACTTGTACATGCATCTATTGTTAGGTAAACACTTCTAACATTTGATAGTTAGCATACCAGCTTTTGCTTCTCTCGCCCGTAGAAGGCCTTCGCGTATTCATGAATGGTCTTCGAGCATGGTATTATATTCTTATGTTTTGCGTGATAAAGAAATACCTCTCTGAAAGTTTTTTCATCAACAATGGTCCACGCTTGGTTGGTGAGATATATAAATCTAGTGAACATCTCCTTTGTTCTCTGAAATGTGATACTCATTAAGAAGGTATTCTGCCCTATTGGCGAACCCAAGATTCCAGCAATAAATTGTCAACCTCCAGAACTTGGCTCCTCCTCTGACCTTAGGTCTTGTTTATGATGTAAAACAGTACAACAGTGTCGTCACATTGGGATTAAATGATACAAATTTTAAGAAAACAAGAAGTAGTTCAATTGATGCCCATTTGGGACAATGGACGGAAGGTTGATACATGATGTCTGAATCTGGACAAGCTCCCAATGACCCGATAAATCAACGTGAACACCAACAAAGTAGGGAAGAAAATCACTGCTCGTATGCATTCACAACAATTGCCATTAATAGATCTAATCCGACTCCAAGGAAAGAGAACCCTACTCTTTAATGACCGGACCGTTAATCATGATAAAAGTCTCTCTTTGGCAATGAAATGTCGAGTTTCGTACTAGAGCAAGTAATCAAACTAACAGAAAAAAGGGGGGAGTGAGGATGAGAGGAATGACCTGTTGGCATGGGAAGGCTGGCCGCATTGTAAAAAAGTGGATAGTATATATGCGATGCAGCTTCTGACCGATCAACAGGTGATAGCTAGGACATGGAATCACAACATAGCAGATTACCGATGGCGGTATTGTTCGTTCAGATTGGGCGATCTGTAATCCAATGTTGGAACACAATAATGCAATGAGCGTTAGAGAGGGGCCACAGCACTATCAAGATTGGAGATGAAAAAGAAGCCAAAGATCCTCTACCGTTAATTCCAAATATTGCAGAGGTGTTGAACAGGAGGAACACTATTCACCGATGAAGAGGCTTGGAATGATTGAGTGACTGAGGGAAAGACTATCCGACAAAGAAGATGGTTATCGTATGCGTATAGTAAACGTGGGCCTCGTGTTGCAAATACAAAATACGAAATGGATGATCATCCACAGAGTCGTGGTGGTTGTCGATGATTGCCAGATCCCTCTTCAATCAAGGGGTCGTGGTCGAAAAAAATCCCAAAGTAGTGGCGGATATCCGTCAATGGGTCGTGAACCTTGTCAGAAATTACTCGCAGATCTCCTCGGCAAAATACTTTGATGGCTTGAACGTACGTATGAGGACGGGGGGAAAGAACACGATGGCGACAATGAGTGGCTCCCAACGAAGATTCACAAGGACGACGGTCGAGGCAGGATTAGATCACCAAACTTCAACTACTTCAAAGATCTTCCATTTCCCATTGAAAGTTTTCTTCCACCGTCAGACACTCAGTTGGGAATCTGCTATCTCACTTATGAAGAAGGTGGGACCCATCAAGTAAAAAAACACTACACGCTTTTCTAAATCTCAAATGCATTCTGAGTTTTCCATTAGGGCATACCTCCTTTATATATGGATAGGTGCCCTAATGGGCCATTAGGGGAATGATCTATAGAGAGGCATTCCCCTCATAGACCAAAACAAAATAAAAAATTTAAACAAAAACTAGGCCCAAACAGGCGGCCTATTAACTATTCTTAAACACAAAGAAATGCATGAGTAAAACATTACTCGATCGATTGTTCAGCTGTGTACTTGAAGGTTCGATTATTTGTGTCAGCTCAGGTGTCACGTTGCGGTTGTTGGCAAGCTTGAGCAGGAGCTTCATGATAGTCCTCCATCATCCTCCTAGGGTGGGTGGAACTCGACTCCGATGAGTTAGAGCCGAAGATATCATCCATAGGTTGGAGGAGCTCTTGTCATAGTCACTAAAGATCCGCTTCTGACATCCACGTGCCATCTGATGTTGGTCGACCCTGCCAAACGAACTAGGAACTTGCGATCCCACCACTCCCCTACAAAGTTAATTACCTCCTTCGGTACCAACTCGATACGTCCATGCTTCAAAGGGGTCAGAATAGGGGGATATGGGATGTGTCCCTCGCTCTCTTCACTACCAAGGTTCGAGGGGCTATGAGGCTTGATGATGGGTAGCATAGGTCTGTATCGGACTAGATCGCTAACGTTGAAGGTGGAACAAATCCCCCATTCATAGAGAATGCCCATGACGTAGGTGTTCTCGCCGATCACACAGGCTATTAGGAAAGGCCTGGCACTATGAGCATGGAGCTTTGTATCGACCCCTAGAGAGTACCTCTCAGAACGCAACTTGACCATAACTAGATCCCTCTCGGTGTACCTGACTAGCCTACGACCTATATCAGCTACAACCTTGTATTTTTCATTTTCTGATGCAATGCGTGCATGGATGTCATGATGCAAATCTCTAATATGATGGGGGATGGAAGGCCAATCTTGGATGTTCCAATTGGGGGTTCTACTAGAATGAGGTCTAGGGGCGTACGAGGTATATGTCCATACACAATCTCGAATGGAGTTCGTCTGATGGTGTGATTTACTAATGAATTAAAAGCAAACTCGATTCGAGGGATCACGCGGTCCCACAAATTGAGGTTATCCCCCACAATGGAATGTAATAAATTTCCCAAGCTGCGCTTCACCACTTCCGTTTTCCCATTTGTGTGTGGATGATAGGCCGTGGAGAATTTGAGCTTCGTGCCCATCAAGACCCATAAGGTGTTCCAAAAGTGGCCCGTAAATTGTACATCGCGATCAGACATGATAAAGTGGAAAAGCCCGTACAGGCAAACAATTTCATCAAAGAAGAGGCGTGCTACTTTAGATGCATATGCTATCTCCGAATAAGGCCCAAAGTGTGACATCTTGGAGAACTTGTCTACGACGACCATAATAGAGTCGTCTTGTGGATGAGTCCTGGGCAAACCTAGGACAAAGTCAATGCTGACATCGTCCCAAGGGCGTGTCGGCAATGGAAGGGCCGTATAAACCCTAGCATTTTGCTTGGTCATCTTTGCCTTGGAGCATGTCAAACACCAGGAAATGATCTTGCCTACATCTTGCCTACGTCCAACACCAAGATGGTCTTGTTGACACTGAAATGTCCATTAAGACCACCTGCATGAGTCTCCCAGATGAGAAAATGATGTAACAACATGAGGGGTAGACATAACCTCCTCCCATGGAAGAGGTAGTCATCTGAAATGTAATAATAGCAAAATTTGGATTTCGTCCGTCGTGGAGAGCAATAACAATCTTTCCAAAATCAGGGCAATCCACATAGTCATGCGGAAGCTGATCAAAACCTAGACCTTGTGTCCTCATAACATTGAGGACAAGTGGTCTCCGGCCAAGGGCATCTGCTACGGCATTATCTTTGTCCTTCTTGCGTTGAATGATAAAGGTGAAATCCTGTAAATAAGTGATCCATCGAGCATGCCGATCACTGACCTTCTTCTGGTCGTGTAAGTGCCGAAGCGCACTATGGTCTGAGTAGAGCACAAACTCATTTGGAAGGAGGTAATTTCAAGAAAGTCAAAGAGAGTGGACTAGGGCATATAATTTGTGATCATAGTTGTTGTATTGATGCCTCGTACCATTTAGCTTTTCGCTGAAATACTCGACGGGTTGTCCATTCTGGCTAAGAACACTACTGATACCAACGCCTGACTCGTCACACATGACTTCAAAAACCTTGTTGAAGTGGGGCAATCGTAGGACAGGGGACTCGTTTAGGGGGCATTTAGGCTTTACCAGCTGCTTTCGTCCATTCAAACTTCTCGAGCCCAATGAGGTCCATGATGGGTGCAATGACACCACTAAATCCCGAGACCAACCTTCAATTGAAGGTTGCTAAGCCCATGGAGCTTTGAACATCATGGACATTCTTAGGCTTCGGCCGAGCTGTAATGGCCTCAATTTTGGACGGTTCGGCTGAGACTCCGTGATTTGATAAAATGAATCCAAGGAAAGAGACCTTGGCCATAATGAAGTTTCACTTCTTAGGGTGTGCATAAAGCTTCTCTTGCTGCAATGTCGGGCACACTTTCGCAAATGTTGTAAGTGTTGTGTAAGGGAACGGCTAAAGATCAGGATGTCGTCGAAGTAGACGATGAAAATTCTACAGATGAACAGGTATAAGACCTTGTTCGTCAATCGTTGGAACATACTTGGGGCATTACAAAGGCCAGAAGGCATGACATTCCACTCAAATAGGCCGTCCTTAATCTTGAAGGCCCTTTTCCATTCATCTCTGAGTCTGATGCAAACCTGAGGGTACTTGTTGTGTAAATCAATCTTCGAGAAGATCATCTCTCCTGCCATCTATCAAATAGGTCATGTACTTGAGGAATCAGAAAATGGTACTTCACCATTATTTTATTTATGGCGCGGGAGTCACAACACATACACCATGTTCTGTTCTTTTTTGGGGCGAGGAGCGCAGTGACGGTGCAAGGACTAAGGCTCTCTCATATGAGGCCTTTCAATAATAGCTCCTTCACTTGTTGATATAGCTCATAGTATTTTATTGGATCCATCCAATAATGAGGCAAGTTCAGGAGTGATGCACTCAAAATGAGATCGATGGCATGATGTATGCCTCCCATGGGTGGGAGTTCATTAGGGAGCTCTTTTGGAAATACATCACCAAAGTCAGCCATGATCTTAGTCAACTCAGGCGCAACATGATCATATGGGAATCCTCAGAGTAGGTATCCCGAATAGCACACACGAGAAATCTCTTTCGTGCCATCAAGCTCTCGAATGAAAATGCACCCAATAGTGACTAATGGAACACTTGGCATAGGTGCCGATGTCAAATTGACTGGGGTCGGCATAGTCAGCGTTCTTGTCGAAGGATGTGATAATAGTCGTCGCTCTCCATAGATAAATGAGTACTTGTTTGCTCATCATGATAGCTGAACATTGTGGTCGAAGAGCCAAGGTCAGCACAGTATAATACTGTCAATCTTCATCAGCAGCACATCACATAACACCTTCTCGTGCTAGGTGCTCATCTTTAACGATACATGGCATTGAGACTTTACTGGGAGGGTAGAGGCATCAATCCACGACATGTTGTAAGGCATCAGATGTGGCACCAATGCGAGGCCTTGTCGGCCATAGTGTCCTCTGAGACTACGTTTAGACAACTCCCACTATCGTTGATCAACCTACATGTACGCCCTCCTATCTTGATGTACACGTAGAATATCGATATGCGATGGGCGAGCTCGGCGGAGGCGTTCATTGACTGACTCAACAGTGGTGGCAATATGACCGGTGGGGTAGGGTTCTGTGATGCTGAGGTGGATCCTCGAGTTGGTGGAGTCAGGCATGTCAGTATCGCTGCCATAGTCTTTGGTACGGCTAGTGTGGTAGCAGGTCAAGGTGTGGATGATATAACCCGCCGGGTTTTGGGGGCCTCTAAGCTCGGTCCATCTTTCTGGATCTGTAGGTTCACTATCTATGAGACAAGCCCCAGTGTAGTAGGAGTGATCTGAATATACCCAAGATGCTCTTCGCAAACATCATCCTTTAGATTTTCACCTGGATAAATGTCAACCTCAAAATCCTCGTCTTTCGGAGGGTTGATCGGATTCCCACTAATGTCGACATGTAGTGAGGAAGGGCATTCAGTTTGGCAATGCCCAAAACCCTTGCACTTGAAGCATTGGACCTGCTCTCAGATCGCGACCGGGGTTCGGGCGATCAAAACGATAGACGAAGCAATGGGTATCGTGGTGACGGTCGTCGGTAGTGGGGCAGTAATCCTAGGCATAGTGGAAACTCTTTAGTCCTTCCAGTGGTCAGGGATGTCTTGGTAGTCGTACTCGAAGTGGTTGTAGTCATTTCCTCAAAGGATAACTCGTTGTTGTAAGCCTGATCCACATTTGCTGGATTATGTTCCAACACTCTATCACCCAATTCCAATCGGAGGCCATGTATGAAGAGCGCAATCTGGATTTGCAGACTCTTAACAAAATGACAGTGTATGCGGAACTCTTCATAGTCCTCGATATGATCGCCCACCTTGCACTTGCCCTGCGTGGGATCCATCCACTTTAAGAGGAGACATGTCATGTAAAGCTTAGGGATAAACTTATCCCTAAGCTTCCTCGACATGACCTCCTAAGTGGCCGACGGATCTCCTCGTTGACGCACAACATCCTTCTCGTTCTTCCAAAATATTTTAGCTTGTCCTCCAAGTCGGGCTTCGACATATGCGACGCACAAGTTATCGTCCATATCTTAGCACGAGAAATAACTTTCCAAGTCTGACTCATAGTCAGTGTAATCCTTTAGGTTCCACGTACCCTCGTAGACGGGAACTTCAATATGAATACTTTTGTGAATCATAGCACATTGTAATTCTCTCCTTCGGTCTCAATCTTCGTCACCATGGTGACGACGAGCAGGCTTAGGTCGTCTAGCACTCAGTGGGTATTGCTCGATAGTACAGATGGTTGGGAAGATCACATGCGTTGTGAGTATTTCCCCCTAATTAGAGAATAAGCCCCTTCATCAATGTGTCCAACCTAAGTCCTACTACTACATGCCTCCTCTTTTCTCCACCACAAAGCCGTCCCCTTGTGGCCCTAGTAGTCTACATTCATTTTTGAGTGAGTTTGCCAGTCCACCTTCCCCAGCTTGTGCCCCACTTAGGCATGAGAGAGTAGAGGAGGTACCTTCCCCGGGGGAGATAATTAATGTTACAGGAAAAGGCGGCACATGACAACTATTTCTTATTCAATGGGAGGGTCTCCCCAGCCCCCCACCCCTGACGATAGACTCATGGATACAGAAAATGAGCTCCTATGGCTAATCGACATGGCCTATCGTCTTGAGACGATGCAGTTCGTCTCAAGCTTAACGGTGCCAAGCTTTCCCCGTGATGGAGGACCATCCAACTTTGAGGAACCCGCCGAACCACTTCGTTGAGTGAGGGCTCAAGAGCGAGACCCAACCTTTAGAGTACCCAGCCTAATTAGCAGGCCACAAAGGTTTGACGTTATTTTTCCTTATATTTTCTATGTTTAGTAGGCCTTGTAAGTTGGCCGCGTATGTGTTTGTTTTTATTTGTTTGCACATGTTTGGACCTACACGTTTGCACATGTGTGAGCCCATGTGTGGGCATGTTAGGGGTCTCTCTCTACTAATAGGGGGATTTGACTACTTTTTATAGGGCCTTCACCCCTTTATTTCTTAGGCGGAAGGCCCATATTTGCCACTATAAAAGGTGGGGCTGCCCATAGGAGAGAGAAGAGGAGAGAAGATTGAAAATAAATGTGTGTTTTTAAGGATTTTCTTGTTTTTTTAGTTATTTTAGGTCTTTCCCTTATTTACAAACATGCCACTATAATGTTATGAGAAAGAAAAAAACCCTAGAGATCGCCAGAAACTGCCGTCGTCTTCATTGGAGCTCCGTCGCCACCGCCGCTGACATCAGCCTTTCCTTCCGTGACCCTCGTTCCCTAGGTCACCGATATCGCCATCACGGCTGACCGCGCCGCCACTACAGCCTTCCGACGACTAGCCACGGCCACAACTGCGCTCGCCAGCTGCAGCCACGGACGCATTCGTGGCCACAAGTCACAATCACAACTGCAGACACGGCTACCAGCTTTCATCATGCCCTGCCATCCCCCCGACTGCAAACGCAGTCATGGCCGCAATCGCAGCATCGGCTGCCAGCCATTGGTCACTGGCACGCCCTGCCGCCACTGCTGTGCCCTGTCGCCGCTCTTGCATCTTGCCCTGCCATTGCCGCCGCGCCCAACCATTGCCATAACTTTCTGACCTGCAACCTTCGCGCCGTAGTACCCCGCTATTGCCTAGCCGTCACGCCCTGCTTTCTTCAGCGTTGCCACACCACCTCACTCGACCGTCTCTGCATCATCACGCCCTGCTGCCGTTATGCCTATTGCTGCGTCTATTGTCGCTTACGCCGCCGAACCCTGTTGTTGCTTATGCCACCGCACCTAATATCGCTCCTATCACAATGCCTATCGCTGCTTCTGCCGCAGCACCTTTTTTTGATCCTGCCTCCGCAATTGTCGTGGTACCCAACACCACGCCTTGATGCCGCGCCCGTCACTACTTCAGCCACTCGGCCGGCATGCCCAGGGCTGCTCCAGCCTTCCTACCGCTTCCCACACCCCACTCTGTTGTTGCACCATCATCATCGCCAGCGCGCTCATCGACATCACCACCACACACGTCACAACCGTTGTTGCTCCCATTGTTGTCATCATTCATCAGTGCCCCCGTCGTCGCTCATCATCGCCTGAGTGCTCGCTAGGTCGCCTTTCAGTCTTGTTACCAAGGATATAAACGTCAGGCTAGCCATCACGAATCAGGTACGCCCACACTTCTTCCCTCTTACGTATTAAATTATTTCTTTTAGTGCCTCCCGAGCGTGTCTCCACTGTCGGGGTTAGGTTAGTGATAGATAGGAATATGTTAGTAGGAATAGGTGTCTATTGGTACGATCTTGGTTGGTGCTTCAAATTGTGCTTGCTTAGGCAGAAATTGTCGTACGCGCACCGTCCACCCTCAACTTGTTGTCCAAGTCATCGAGTGCCTAGTGGCATTTCCAATTCACACTTACCATAGCCTAGTGATCGTTGGTGTTTCTTGACACCGGACTTATACTTCTCACTGATTTCATCACTTGCATTACGTCCACAATAGTCGTCTCCACTACATGATATGATTGCCCTCACCCTCCCTCTGTGTAGTTTGAGGCGTTCAATCCTGCGTCTATCGTGCAACTCCTAAAGGCTCTTCTACAAGTGCTTCCAAAACATAGTTGTCGTCCCATCTTTGTTTTTCTCAATATTTTTAATTCTTGGAGGGTTGTTCTCCTTGCACACAATACATTCATACTAGTTCACGTTGAACTCTTAAAAATTTTGTATGGCCTTCGATTCTCACCCGCGATGCTTTCTTTGTGAGGTTACTGGTGTAGTCGCACATGACTCTCATTTGCGGTTATGGTATTGTGCCATTTCAACATTTGCATCCATCTGATTTGAATTGGTGCCCGTCTGAACTTCGTCAACCTTCATCGATGATAAGCCTTTCCAATAAGTCTCCTTTAAGAATTAAGAAGAACATAATTGTTCATGTATTGAATCACTTCTCATTCTCATTATGCAGCTAGTCATAAAACACATACATTGATATGAATAGACATATCTAAAAGCAATTTTAGATATGACCACTTCTTACACGCACACACTGAAAGATCAAACATGTAGAGGTTGCTGCATATGACCATTTGTTATAGTCTGCTGATCAATAAATGAGTGTATCATCTGAATATGCACAATAATCAGAACAACAAACATATAGCAAAACAAAGAAATAGATAACATAAAACAGTAAATTAAAATCAAACCATGTCCACAATCAAGTACCTTCTTGTGTTTAGATGAAGGGCATGGCTTGCCGAAGGATGTGAATGTAGACTAAGAGCTGCCGAAATGGGTCTTACCGGAGGCAGGAACAAGAGAATGAGAGACAGAGGGAATGCCTTGCCGGAGTTGGGGACAATCCAGGGGGAGTTTCTGGAGTTGCAGGGGGGGTGGTGTGGGTGTGGGGTCTGGCAGTGGTGGGAGAAGGGGAGAAGAGAGAGGGAGGAGTTGGGGACAATGGAGGGGGAGAAGGGAATTCGAAGGATAGGGAGAATAAGGGAGCTGCCAGAGAGGGAGTCGTGGAGAGGATGTCCGCTGGGAGGGAGCTGCAGAGAGGAAGACCACCAGGGAGGGAGCCGCCGACGAGGAAAACTGTCGTTTGCCGGAGAGGGAGCCGTTGCCGGCACACTTATCCAATGTGCATCGAGAAGATAAAATGTTCTCAAACATGTTTGTGTCCATTTTTGGACGTTCGTGTTCGTGTTCGTGTTCGTTCTTTTGCTCGTTCTCATGTTCGTGAACAAACAGAATTTTTCTCCGAACCCTAAGTGCTACCATATTTTAAATTTATATTTTTTCACATGTCATGTCCTCATGATGCATTTGATACCAAAGCACCTATATACACCCTAGTTGTGGAAGCAGAGCAATACCAAGGTGGAGCAAAGCCACGAAAGGAAGTAGGCAGTAATAAGAGGGAAACATGTAGTGGTACCTATTGGAATGTGAATGTATTTTAGGCCTTTAGATAATATTTTATTATCATTATTTTTCTCATGAATATTAGATGTACAAATGTCAAACCAATTCTTTTTTAGGTGCATTGAATGTGTCGCGTAAGCTCCAGCCAAATAGACAAATGACATGCTTCATTACTCTTCCGAGTATATCTACCCACTGTCCTAAATTTAACCTAATTACTTTCTAAAGTGAGGAATGAATTTAGGAGCAGAGTATAGAGGTGATGGAGCAGAAGGTGCAATCTTCAGAGCAGAAGGGAGTGTCAAATTTGTGTTTATAAGTGAGAGTTAAAGAAATGAAGATTCACAAAAAGTATTAAGTTAGAATAAAACAAGGCTATTGCAGTGAATAAGTGCCCAAAATGGTATCTTTACATATTCAGCTGATTATTTTACTATTTCATTTAATTTTCTAGCCAAATCATGAATTTAAGTTTCCAGTTGTAACTTCAACTTTGATTCACAGACATGACTGAAATTATAGCTTCTACCTAAAAGACCTATATTTGACCAAGCCTAGACCAAAAAAAAGTTTAGGTATATGTTTAGGGTTCTACTTAAATGAAATACCGCCAATTGATGTCATCTTCCTCATAATCTGTCTGCGACAAGGATGACTTGTCCTCGTCTCTCGTGAATGATGAAATAGAAATAGGCCATGAACTAGGGCCTAATAAATGATAAAAATGCTGGTGAGATTCAATCCTAAAAGGCTAAAATGAACAGACTATCGGATACTTAAAAGGGTCGAGAAGAGACCCAAAGCAAGATCCGGGGTCCAAGAGAGGGGTATAAATATATTGCATGATCGTCCAAGATGTCGACGAAGATTGTCCTGTCCTACGTCCAAATCTTTAGGAGTTGGTCTGAACTGTTCCGTCCAGAGTTCGTCATGTCCCAAATATTTCATCCATGTCCTGTCGGTCCAAAAACTGTCCCATTCAAGACATTCTTGTCCCTTCCCACGTTCAAAACGAGGCAGTGCATTAGGCCACTAGAATTTGACACGTGGCACAGCACGTGTCAAATTCCAACTTAATACTTCCACAGGACGCAGAAACCGTCCCGTTCATCATCCAAGGCCCCGGACGGGATGGTTATTTCATCCATGGATGAAACAATCGTCCCGTCCCAGGACGGGGGGACGATTCTTCATCTCGTCAATCGTTTGAACTCCTGGACGGGCGGACGACTCTTCATCCCGTCAAACATCTGGACTACTGGAAGGGATGATTTCTCGTCCACGGACGAAACAGATCCTCCCATCCTGGACGCGCGAACATTCTTCATCCCGTCAAACATCTGAACTCTCGGAAGGGATGATTTTTAGTCCATGGACGAAACCAATCCTTCCATCCTGGGACGGCCCAACAATTCTTCGTCCCGTCAATCGTCTGAACTCCTGGACGGGACGATTTTTTCGTCCATGGACGAAACAAATCGTCCCGTCCCGGGACGGGCCGACGATTCTTTGTTCCGTCAATCCTCCCAACTCCTGGATGGGACAATGTTTTTCGTCCACAGACGAAACAAATCATCTCGTCCCAGGACGGTGGACGATCCTTCGTCCCATCGTCTAAACTCCAAGACGGGACGATTTTTTCGTCCACGGAAGAAACAAATCCTCCCGTCCCGGAACGGGCAGACGATTCTTCCTCCCGTCAATTGTCTGAACTCCTGGACGGGACGATTTTTTCGTCCACGGAAGAAACAAATCCTTCCGTCCCCGAACGGGCTGAAGATTCTTCCTCCCGTCAATTGTCTGAACTCCAGGGGGGGACGATTTTTTCGTCCACGGACAAAACAAATTGTCTCGTCCCAAGATGGTGAACGATTCTTCGTCCCATCGTCTAAACTCCAGGACGGGAGGATCTTTTCGTCCCGGGACGAAACAAATTGTCCCGTCCCAGGACGACGGACAAGTCTTCGTCCCATCATCTAAACTCCAGGACGGGACAATTTTTCCGTCCACGGACGGAAAAAATCGTCCCGTCCCAGGGCGGTGGACGATTCTTCGTCCCATTGTCTAAACTCCAGGACGGGGCATTTTTCGTCCACGGACGAAATTACCGTCCCGTCCGCGTCCCTGCACTATAGGTATAAATAGCCGCTTGAAGAGGGCCGAGCTAAAGGAAGAACAGAGGAAGAGCGATCGGGGGGGGAGGGGAAAGAGGGGAAGAGAGGAGCGAAGAGCTCGATTCCTCTCCGGGAGATCGTCGGCGATCGAGAATTTCCAACAATGAATCGCGTCGTGGCTCGATTGATCAAGTCTAGGGCTTTGGGGAAGCGATCTTTGTCCACGGGATTGCCATCAGCGGCTGCGACTGACGAGGCGTTTGTGGAGGCGTGGAAGAAGGTGGCGCCCAACATTGAGCCCCCCAAGACGCCCTTGTCTTTCATGAAACCGAGGCCCGCCACGCCGCCTTCCATCCCCGGGAAGCTCACCGTCAACTTCGTTCTGCCCTACCAATCCGAGCTCACCAATAAGGAGGTCTTCTTCTTCTTCTTCTTCTTCTTCTTCTTCTTCTTCTTTTTGGTCTTGTTCTTGGTATTTTTCTTGTTGTTTTGATTAGATCGCTGCCCATTTTGTTTTTTTTGAGGAATTGCGGCTCTGGGAGCCGATGCCGTTTGGTGGATTTACTCGTCTTTGGAATCCTTTTCCTCTTTTGGGGGAAGAAAGGCCTTGGTTTTACTTTTTTTCGTGGGTTACTTCTCAGCTCCTGTTTCCCTTTTTCTTGGTGAAAATGTTTGTTTTGAGAAAGTCCTCTTGGTGAATTTCATTTATTTTTTTATAAAGAAAAATTAAATGGAGGACTAATTTCATTGCAGGACGAAGTCTACGAAAGATCTAGTGTTTGCAATTTAAATAAATAAAATGTAACAAGTATTTGGCGTTTTTGATAGATAAGAGTTAGGCTAATATCACCTAGATGACTAATAAATAAAACTATTGGGACAATATATTCTTCCATTATCCCATTCGATCTGCCTTCCAATAACATAGGGCATGACATTAGAAAGCTAGACTTCTTGACAATGTTTGTTGTTTTCTCTATTGTATTTAAATTCCAAATGTGGATGTATCAAATTAATGCTATTTATTGAAGTATCATACTTAGATTTTTTTCTACTTTTGTCCGTTTCTTGGTGCTTGTTAGTTATTTATCTTCCGGAACCAAACCGTCGCTCCAAACCATCATTCAATAGAAAATTAATAAACCGTTTGAACCAAATTAAACCAAACTACCTATCTTCTAGTTGAGAAGTTCGAGATCATCCCTACATTGCATCCCTCCTTCTAAATTGAAGATTCTTTTTCCTCTTTGTGTTAGTCATGGTCGTTAGTTGGTGCTCTTCTTGTTTGTTTCTCTCTATTTGTGTGAGAGTGGACCAAAGGTTATAATTGGCCTTGTTCTTTTAAGTGACCTTTTCTTAAGTTCTTGTATGGGTGGTTTTATGTTATAATAGGCTTACCTTGTTCGTTCTTAAGTTTCTTGTTGACGAATGTGTGAATGAAAGTCTAATTGAGCTTTGGGTCATTCCATGTAACGTTTAAGCCCAACCCTTCAACATAAGTAAGAGAGATTTTCTTTTCTGTGAACTAAATTCCGCGTGAGAGGAGGCTGGGGACGCTGAAAAGCATCTGGACAGACGAACACTGTCACAGAACTGACATGTCATTGGTGGCATCTGCAGTTTTTAAAATTTCTTTGAGCTTGGATGATAGTTGTCGAAATCTACCTGCTTGCAGAGTATCCTGTTAGATAGTTTGTGGATCTTGCTTGTCTCAAGGATGTTGCTCAAGAAAATATAATGCACCCCCAAATATCTTTGGGATCACCCCGGTTATCTTCACGTCTGGGTGGGCATCTTATTCATTAAATGAAAATCTGTCAGAGCAGCCTCTCCCCGCAAATATTTTGATATATGGACAAATGTCAATACATCAAGTTCTTCCTTGAGACAGATCCGCTCCACCAGCCTCCTGGCCTCCCATTTTATATTCAACTAAATTTACATAACGCTGTGCGGCCCACCTGCCAGCGCGTGTCCTTAGTGTGCCCTCACTTCTTAGAATATTATCGATATGAAACTTATTATGATTTGAGTTGCTTCTGATATTTTTAGGTCTATATCCACACACTTCTCTATCCACTCTTTGTGATAACTTTTCTGAGGCTTTGAATTAACCATTAGGCCTGAATCTGTGTCCTTCTGACGATCATTTACAAGTTGGATAATGTTTTCGTTCTCCAACATAATCTCTTCAAGGTTAGGCGCCTTCCTTTGTGATTGGCTTCTCAGAGACTCGTAGTCAGCCTGAGTCCCATGAGGAATATGTATAATCTATCCCTCATAGTATTTTGCCAATCTTTTTGTTAGATAGGACAAGAAGCTCCAGCCAGGGGCGGAGCCTTAGAGAGGACAAGGAAAAACAGAGACTTCATTAGCTAGCTTTTCGGCTAGGGTTGTTTGGCGCCCTTTAAAGGGCCCCTACATATTGCTCCCACGTGTGAGCTACTTAAGAAGGCTCTCACGTGGGAGGTTCATAAGAGGGTGGGTCCCACGTGTGACCATTAAGAGGGAGATCACACTTGGGAACCCTGTAAGTGACGATTTTTAGAATATCAGAGGCTCCCATGTGGGCCACTTATAAGGTGTGACCCACTCACAATGGAGTTCCAAGGATAAGAGAGAGAGAGAGAGAGAGAGAGAGATATGGTAGTTCCAGTTCAACACTTTTGAATCTTGGTTTTCAATGGAAGTGCTAGTGATTATCCTTCCTCCAGATTGCTTGAACCCCACGTGCATAGTCCACTGTTTGTCTCCCCTTGACACGTATTGCTCGCACGTTAGGGTAAGGTCAGTCCACGATTCCAGAAGTTTCATATTCTCTCAAATAAAATAGGTTTAACTTGTTAACTGGAGCCAGCGTAGTGATTTATATTGGAGAGCAGAGGATTGAGGGATCACTTCGTGGAACAAATGCAACCAATTGATCCTCACCACTAGTCCTAGAAACATCTATATCTCTCTCTGTGACTATTCTTTGTTCCCACATTTTTCCTCCTGATTGATTGTCTCGGAGTACAATTCACTTGGACTGTTGAATGTTAACCGAACTGTTGTTTGACAGAAAAACAACGTGATAGAGCTGCTTCAATCATAATCTCTTTTTGAGCAGCATCCGCAAGGTCTGGTAAAAAAGAACTATTGTGATACGATACGGATGGTTGAATATCAGTGGAGGAAACGCTAGGCTGGACAGAGTGAAGACAAAACTGAGTGGGGAGAGTATGGCATGTCCTATGATAAACAGTTACAGGAGAATCTTGAAGGGTGCTCTATAAAAGGAAACGAGGCGGGAAAGAAAAGCTTCTTCAAACTGTTGACGGATCCTGGGGCGGGAGACCTCTGGAGAGAGACATGTCTGGGGATGCATGTCATTAAGGAGATATAGATGATGTAGATGGGAGAATTGACCAAAAAACATTAGGTCAGCACATGGGTGGCAGAAATTGGTGTTCAATCTGTAAGTGTGATATGTCATTGAATTTTGAACCTGTCAATACGTTCGTATCACAATGATTGGCAATTATATGAGTTGATACCCCGAGTTAGGGCTCGCTGCACTCCTAATGGAGTGTCCCACCTGGTCCCAAGGCTTTTGATGTATACGGGAAGCGGAACTATAGTTAACGAATAGGATGTAGGTACTGTCCAGTCCCATCACATTCCATCTTGGCACGAGGGAGACGAAGGGGGAACCAGAGAGCCCGATAGACGACATGGGCCGCACGTTCCCATGCAGAATGCATGTCGCACATCCCGTTGAGAGTACTTGGACATTGGACTGGACAGGCCGAAAGATCATCCCAGACGTATTAACGCATGATGTATCACTGGTTTACCATATTCTTTAAAAATAATATACTTAAAGATCTTCTCCTATTTTTGTTTCAGCAAAAACACAGATACGCCAAATCTTATTGGCCCGGATCAAACCCTGTAGAAAATAAGCGTATGGTGATCCTGAATCCGTAAAATCAGTATCTTCAAGAAACATAATCAAAATCTTTGCGCTTTGATTTTTGCCAAGATTTATTTTGCATTTTTTTCCTGGTGGGCAGGTGGACATGGTGATTGTGCCGGCAACTTCGGGGCAGATGGGTGTGCTCCCAGGACACGTGGCAACGATCGCGGAGCTCAAACCAGGGGTGCTCTCGGTTCATGACGGCTCGGATGTGACCAAATACTTTGTCAGCGGAGGCTTCGCCTTTGTCCATGCAAACTCGGTTACCGACATCGTAGCCGTGGAGGCTGTCCCTGTTGGGCAGATTGACCCTGCACTGGTCCAAAAGGGGCTTGCCGACTTCACCCAGAAGCTCGTCTCTGCCTCTACTGACCTTGAGAAGGCCGAGGCTCAGATTGGCATTGACGTCCACAGCGCCCTCAATGCAGCTGTCACTGGTTAGTCCTCTCTCTCTCTCTCTCTACATCTTTTGTCCTTTTCTGCAAACCCTTTTGTTCTTGTCTTCTTCTTTTGAGTCCCTAGAGAACAATCGCTTCTCTCCCTATTGCTTCTTCTCTGGGGTTCGGATATGTTTTTAAGTGGGAGACGTTTGTCCCCATTCCATTTTCAGCACGAGGACAATGACTATTTAGAATAAGAGAGTAAACAATATGTGGGTAATCTCTGAATATGGTTTCTCTCTCTCAACATCTAGAGAGCAATTGACACACACAGTCTCTCTCCTTTCTTCATCTCCCTTGATTTTTTTTCTGTGTTTCGATCTTTATTTAGTGGGTGATGTTTGCCCCCTTTTATGTAGACATTTAACCAATGTTGGTACAGTTCTTTTCATGTTGGTCTGTCTCTGTTTTTCTATAATTTTCTCTTTATGGTTTGTGTGAAAGAGAGCTCAGTTTAAATTGCATGATTGTATTGTAGCTCAAATCCATATCCATATCATCACGAGGTAGAGTCCATATGTGTTTAGATTTCTCTTAACTCCATGGTTGTTTCATTCAGCTGGATGAGGTTATCAAGTTACTGTTAAATTTTGTGAGGTGAGATCTCAACTTAAACTTTGGTTTCGCTGAGATTGATTTTGATGGATGTTGAATAATGACAGCAAGCGATTGATATTCTTTGGGTTATTTTTTTCAATTTAGCTGTTGACTTTCCCCAAGATCCAATGTGGGTCACCAATCCAGCTTATCAGAATTCACATAATTCCATGAAATTCACTGTATCCTACACGCGAGCGGCCCTGAAAAGAAAATTCCTTCACATGTGGTTTTAAATATTCGTGCTTAAATGGTTGAGAAAACTAGTTTAGACCTAAAATAATCGCCTTCTATTTTGGATTAGACAGGGAGAGTAACTAGTAGTATGTAGATGACTATACATGTAACAGTACCTAGATGTGAACTAAAATGTATCAATAATCAGAGTGACTCTTAGGACAAATAAATTAGAATAAAAAATATATCCACTGACACCTGTCAAAATTTTGCATTAATTGAAAGTTATGTTTCTTTGCAAATATTCATTATGGAGCAAAAAAATGGTATAAAATGCTATAATTTTATAAAATTAAATGTGTTCTTGAAATCTGCACAGATTCACTCTACCTTCTAATAAGTATATATTTTTTTGAATTAATCTTATTATAAGTATATAATAAGACAAGTTGAAATGGATCCTATCACATTACATCTCTGTACTATGGGCCATTTTTGACTCTCAACTATGGATCTGGTCAATGATTATTGGTTGTTTGGTATCTACTTAACCACTTTAAGTCATTTTTCTCTCTCCTTTAAATATCTGATGGTACCCTAATTATTTTTTTTGAACTCCTTTATATTTCCTTCTTCTCTCATTGCCATCTCCCTTGATTCATCAACTTCTTCCAGTCAAACAAAGTAGGAGACTCAGTTGATCATATAAATACTTCAAGAAAACTATTTATATATCATGGTAGCCAATAGTTGCCTACTTGTAGCAAAACAAGTAATCTGATAATATCAAAGAATTTCTTGAAAAATGATAAACTATTGGATGAACATTATTATCCCTACAATGTATGATGATACACAATGTTTGGTGGTGTCTAGATAAGGTTTGTATTGAGCATGTTATCAATGATGGATATTATGTGACGGTCAAGCCAATGGCACAACCATATCTATTTAAGTTAATTGAATAAAATATTTACGTTCATTATTATTCCATGTGATGTTTATAATGAAGTCCATGAATACGTGCAATGATTCAGTGAATTTTGATGAGATCATAATATAGTGATCACTAGTGTTTAAACATGTATTCAAGATATTCCTATTCGATGGATAGTCGAGACGGACATCGAATTATCCGGATAGAATAGCACTAGCTGATCCTACTTATACGATAAGTATAGCTGATCCTATGGCTATTATTGTCGCGACACTAAGGACAGATAGTGGGTGTTCTTTGGAGAAAGAGTTCACTGAATTAATCTGTACGAATCCCTGAATGTTACTATACCTAAACGTCAATCAGGTTGATTCAAGTCACCGTTGTATAAGTGATCCACTGACCTGAGACACCAAGGACATCTCGTGAGTGGACTATATTTTGTCTATGACTTATGAGCCTCTAACCATGGGATTCAAATAAGTTATAGATCGGATATAGTAAGAAGCATATGGAGATTATTGAGTGGTTAAGACGGGATCACCCACCCTCGGTATAAGAGGAGCTTAACTCAAGGAAGACGATGCAAAAAAGCCCTGGCCAGGGTAGTGAGGATTTGGAAAAGGTGTTCTCCAATGATCCCCATTATCATCAGTACTAATCGAATGACAGATTAGGGTTTGACGATAAACCATACTCTAAGTCATTCGAGATTCTTGTGAGGATGATGGATTATACATATACGGTAACTAATGACGGTAAAGGTTCCATGAGAGAGTTCGATTGGGTTAAATCAATCCTTATTTAATTAATTTATATATTGATATAGTTAATTAATAAGGTTGGTCAATAAATGTTATTGGCCACTAAAGTTATTAACTAGAATGATACATGGGCCTAGAGGGTCACGAGTACAAGGTCATAAGGGTATTGGTGGATATATTTTACTTTGCAGGGTTTTTGAAAAAAACCTTAAGTGAAACATAAAGAAGAAAAGAGGTCTCATATTAAGCACCATGCAAGCCTAATTTGAGAGCCGCTCCCTTTCTCCATTCTCTTCTCCACTCATCCAAGGGAGAGTGTCTTCATGGTGAGGAGATCTTCTAAATTTTCAAGAAGAATCTAAGAAGAAGACGTGGAGATCTAAGCGCCAAGTGATCGCATGGATACTTTTAGAGTCCAGAAGCGTGAAGAGCTTTAGAACGATCTCGGAGCAGCAAAGTCAAGGGTGGAACGAGTTCCCCACAAGGCATATTCAACGTTTTATTTAAAAGATTGATTGTGAATCGATCGACACGCTTTCGCTTTCATAGAAACGTGTTTTCCATGGACGAACCGAGGCACCGAACCCAACTATCTATACTCTTGACCAGTCTTAAAATATGTAGTTGAAATAATATCAGTATTCAAAAGGTTATTTTTATTAAAGTCCACTCCTATTTATGTTTGTATAATATAGGTATGACTTCGTTTAAAATTATTGAATCAAAATTTTTCTTATTTTCTTAAAAATTTCTATGCCACATGTCCTTATAATGAAAAAGTCTGCATAATAGACATAAAGAATGTCCTAAGCTCATTCCTTGGGATTTTCCACATCTGCACTTCTTGAATGTGGTTTCCTAATCTTAATGCATAGGAAGATTGTTTTACAAGTTGTACTACGAGTTGACATCCCTACTAGGTTCTTGCATTCTGTTCCATATGTTTAAATGGAATTCAACAATTGAGCTAGCCAGTCCACACGCTCTTTCTTAATGAATCTCCTTGATATATAATTCTGCATATTTATTGCTTGATATGCATGCGCTTTTATTTTTGTGAGAAAATGAATAATTTTTATCAAGGGAAATAAAGGAAGAAGTAAAAAGTGTGAAATTAAGATGTCACACAAGATACTTTGATTTGGACTTAAAGCCAGTTTTCAGTTTGAACCAAGCCAATCAATAGTTCAGAAGCATAAGGAAGCAGAAAATCAAAACATTCGTAGTTAATAATCCAGTCTTGAGTGAACACATACCCCTTAGGTAAACAAGGCAGAAACTTTAAGCAAAATAGTCCACTGATGCACAATCAATAGATAGTTAGGATCAAATAATTGAAACTAATGCATCCAATTATTGGATCGATTCACATGAATGATGTTACTGCCTGATGAGATGATTATTGCTGGTTCTTGAAAATACTCGTTTAATGATGAACTATGAGTGTGTTTATCATCAATATTTTTTCCCATGTTCTTGAGTTCTTCCTCTTCTCTCTTACAACCTCATTACTAATGATGGATTGGTCATTACACCACCTAACTTATTGATCAACACACCAAGAAGGATTTGGTTAAAAATAAAAATAAATCTCATTAGTCTTTTGGGCATATTAGACAACAATCAACTTCTTGTTGGAAATGTATGTGGTCGGCAAACAAATCATACATTCCATTATAGTGCATGTGTGAGACTTATAATGAAGTCCATGAATACATGATTGGACTTAATGAATTATGATGAGATCGTAATATGGAGATCACTAGTCTTTAAACATGTACTCTAAATATTCATGTTCGAAGGATACTCAAGAAGGACATCAAATCGTCCATATAGAACAACACTATCTAGTCTCACTCATATGATGATTATGGCAATTCTCATAGCCATTAGTGTGGAGACACTAAGGATAGATAGTGGGTGCTCTTTAGTGGATAGAGTTCACTGAATTGATCCATATGAATCCCTCAATGGTATTATACCAAACTATCAATCAGGTTGATTCACGTCATAGTTGTGTAAGTGGTCCTTAGACTTGACACACCAAAGACGTCTTGTGGACGTACAATTGTACTTTGACTATGACCTACGAGTCTCTTATCATGGGATCCTAAATAGTCTTAGTTTGAGTGCATCAAGAAGTTCGCAAAGATCACTGAGTGGTCAAGATGGGATCATCCACCCTATGTATAAGAGGTGACAACTTAAGGAAGATGATGTGATGAATTCCTTGGCCAAGGAAGTAAAATATTGAAGAAGAGTTCTCCAATGATTTTTGAACTCATTAGTACTAACTTGGATGACCAATTAGGATTTGACAGTTGACCATAACCTAACTCATCCTTGGAGCATCAAGTGGATGAGGGACTGCATACACGTGAATCGATGATGAATATGTTCTATGAGTGAGTCGATATACACTCCTTTGTATATTCTAACATGTTTCATGAGGTGTAGCTTGGAAGCCCATGAGTTGGAGACTCAACCTATTGATTGGGTTAAATCGATCCGACATTAATTAGTCTATATGATGATATAGTTAATTAATTTGGAAGGCTAATAAAGTTTATTGGGCCATTGGATTCATTAAATAGACTGATACATTGGCTTAGAGGGTCACACGCAAATGGTCTTTTGGAGGTCAAAAGATATACTTAAGTTTTGGGGGTTTTTATGAAAAATAACCACTTAGTATAAATAGGGGAAGGCCTTGAACGAAATTCACCTAGGCCAGAATTGTTCATGGGTCTTTCCCCTGCTTCCTTCTCCCCACACCTCCTCTTCAGTCCTAATGCAGTCGAGAGGACTAAACGACGACGACGGAGAGTGAACAGATATTGTCACGATGACGCACGAGATTCGATGTGCCCATGATCGCGTGGATACATGTAGAGGATGCACACATGGGCAGCTCGACTCGTCTCGCTCGAGGATCCAAGAAATCACGGATGTGATATGTGCACAGGTGCTTCATTTCATTTTTTGTTAATGTCATTACGATTTATTTATATCTTCTGATGTGGAACGCTGAGAGTTGTTCATCCAAATCAAGGCCTTTAGAACACAACACTTCTTACATACTAGTCCACCCAATATTTTATCAAACTTCAAGTTTTAGTGATCACATATTAGTTTTAAGTGCCTCTTTTATACAAATATTTCCATAAAGGCTTTTATCCTTCATAGACTATTATACTATTTGTCAATATTATCTTTTAGAAAATATTTAACAAAAGTTTTTCACAAACCGAATAGCATATACTGTCTAAGTTTCTTGAATATTTTGGGAATATTTGCATCTAAAATCATTTTTTTCTTTGTCTTGCAGCAGACTACACAAAAAGTTGCTGATGAGATATCTGATGAAATGAGCCCTATGTATACTGATTATCAGGGTTTTCTTCTTATACATTTGAAACAATACAATCAAAACCGTCAGATAGGTTTGAAGTGATGTCCTGTTCAATTATAAAATCATCCTCAAACATTTTAAAATTTTTTCGATTATCTTAGACATATTAGAGGCATTTTAAAAATAATCAGGACTCTTTAAATGTACAAATGACATTATCGCAAAGGAAAGTGTTTTAAACATACAACTAAAATATGTATTTTATTGATTCGAAAATAGATTTTTTCTAGCAATATAAATATCTACCTTTATATGTATCTCTATCTACATCTCCATCTTTATCCCTATCTATATCTATATCTCTATATCTCTATCTCTATCTCTATTTCCATCTCCATCTCTATTCTCTATGTCCATCTCTATCTCTATCTCTATCTCCATCTCTATTCTCTATGTCCATCTCTATCTCTATCTCTATCTCCATCTCTATTCTCTATGTCCATCTCTATCTCTATCTCCATCTCTATCAGTATCTCTATCTCCATCTCTATTCTCTATGTCCATCTCTATCTCTATCTCCATCTCTATCTCTATCTCCATCTCTATCAGTATCTCTATCTCCATCTCTATTCTCTATGTCCATCTCTATCAGTATCTCTATCTCCATCTGTATTCTCTATGTCCATCTCTATCTCTATCTCTATCTCCATATCTATTCTCAATGTCCATCTCTATATCTATCTCCATCTCTATCAGTATCTCTATAAGTATCTCTATCTCCATCTCTATTCTCTATGTCCATCTCTATCTCTATCTTTATTCTCTATGTCCATCTATATCTCTATCTCTATCTCTATCTCTATCTCTATCTCTATCTCTATCTCTATCTCTATCTCTATCTCTATCTCTATCTCTATCTCTATCTCTATCTCTCTCTTTATCCATCTGTATCGCTATCTCTATCTTTATATGTTTATGTGTCTGCATCTCTATCTATATCACTATATCTATCTCTTTCTTTATCTCTATCTTCATCTCTGTCCCCATCTCTATCTCTATCTATTTCCATCTCCATTGCCATCTTTATCTCTGTCTATAACTTTATCTCTATCTCTATCTCTATCTTTATCTCTATGTCTCTGTATCTGGCTCTGTATTGGCATCTGTATCTCTCTAAGTATCTCCATTTCTCTTTCCAGCTGAGTGTCCATCTCTCTCTCTTTCTCCCTCTCCATCTTTATCTCTCCCTTTCTTTTTATCTCTCTCTCTCTCTCTCTCTCTATCTGAAGCCAAATCTCTAAAACTTCTTTTAGAAAAACAATAGGTGGGCCCCAACTGGGACACCACCGGATGACGTTATACTCAACTTCCTTATACAACGGCGGACGGCGGACTGTGGATGACGGACACGGACAACGGACGTACCGACTTCCTCCGTCTGCGGTTCACGTTACGGTCGTTGCCCCCCCGGGACACCAGAACACCTCCGCCGGTGCCGGCCGCACTAACACTTAAAAAAAAACGAAACCCGAAGAACTCTCCAAAAGACTCAACAGAAGACAAATCCTTCCTTGCCCTCCTCCTCGATCTCGTTTTTGATCTTCTGGGTACGCGCAAAATTCGATTTTGAGCGAGTAGGAATGAGATTTCGCTCTTGAAATTTCATCTTTCATGTAGAATTTCAATCTCGGAGTAGGCAATATAGTCGTGATTCAACGCGTCCGGTCTCGAATTTTAACAATGGGTTTGATTTTTTCCCAGATCCGTGGCGTTCTGATCGCAATGGCTCCCGTTTCTGCCCTCGCCAAGTATAAACTTGTGTTCTTGGGGGACCAGTCCGTTGGGAAGACCAGCATCATCACGCGGTTCATGTACGACAAATTCGACACTACTTACCAGGTGGGCGTCTTTATTTGTTGGATTGGATTTCTGGTTTCTTCGATTTTCTTAATCTTTCGAATTGTCTGTCGAATTTTCTGTTTGGGAAATGAAATAGATCGTATGCAAAGGTCGAATATTTTGTGTCTTGTTCTCACTGTTTTAATGATTTTTCATGAAATCTAGGATGACGGATGGTAAAAATATTGGAAATCAAGTTGGACGAGGTTACCATTACAATGATCTTATTCTTTCTAGTAACAAAATTATTCGCTGATTGACGGATTCCTTATTTTTGGTCCCAGTGATTTTCCAACGCATAGATCCTTACTCCGTTTCCACATATCTGGTCTAATGAGAGTTATTTGTTTTGTTTCAGAAATATAGTTCCAATCTTTCGTCAATATTAAGGAATCTGTCTATAAAGTATTATTTTTCTGTATCGTCGTTAAAGGATTATCTGAAAAAGATACAACAGTGGGAGCATGCTAGAGGTAAAAACCAAGGTCGACTAGGTTACTTTTTCAGTGATCTTCACCTAAGGATTTTGTACCTCATAGACCCATATTCCGTTTCCTTGTTCCTGATCGACAGGGAATTACTTTTTTGTTTCACTAATATTATTCTAATGTTTTTTTTAATCTCATTGTGAAATATTCTATAACGTGATAATAAGTGCACTTGTTGTTTCAAGTCGGGATTTCTTTGCTAGATTCTCCTGATGTAAATAACATGCTTTCTCTCTCTTCATTTATGTCTAATTTTCCAGGCTACCATTGGCATTGACTTTCTGTCGAAGACAATGTATCTCGAAGATAGGACAGTAAGATTGCAGCTTTGGTAAGTCTTTCAACTCCAAAAATTGAGGTTCATACCAGTCCATGTTGAAGTGAAATGCCTGTGTTTTGTTTTGATTCTGGTTTTACAATTTGAAAGAAATTTGTTCATGGTGTCAATGGAAGAATAGTGTTCATGTAAATGGCCTTGATTTCCAGAGGATTGAGGCTTGGCAAAGATATTGTGTCATAGGTGACAATCTCCCTTTTAACTACAATTTAATATGCTCCTTATCATCTCCCATGACATATGCATTCCATTGCCTATTTCCACCTGTCATCTCCCCTTCTTCATGTTCGAATCAAGTATCTTAACATATCATTTCGAAAAATTTAACAGCCATGGCAGTCTATGTTAGGCCCTGGACCGTATATTTTATGATGGGTCTAAGAGAACGAGGATAGGAGAGACCGGGAACTGCAACTTCAACTTCGTTCTTCTTGGCTGCCCTGTAGATTGATGTGACCCTGAAGATTGTATCATCTGTTTTGATCCACACCCCAAAAGTAATCCTAAATACTTTCGAAACATTCTCAATCCAGTTAAATATCCTTGTCCAAGAGAAGAAGAGAGAGAGAGACGGACAGAGAGAAGGTCGGGGGAATGGATAATGCAGATTGCCCTGGTATTATGCCATCCTGGGCTGAGATGAATTCTGCTTTCGGGGGCCTTTTTTGTTGCTCATAGATGCGAGTCGGTATTGCATCTGCAGGGCTTCCTTATTTAAAGGGAATTAAAAATAGAAATTACGAAAATGGCTCTCGAGGGCTAAAATGATGAAACTCACCTAGATATGATGGGGATTGTATCGCATTCTTGTCCCCCCCTTTTTTGGTAACTGTTTGTCACTGGATTGAAGGGATGACAGACTGGAATGCTCTGAATTTTGTAAACCTTTGATTTTAGAGGGGTTACAGTTACTCTTTTCATGAAAACCGCTGAGGATGGCCTTCATATTGAGAACTATGGTGTCATGGAAATAAATTTCACGCAATGACAATCAGTCTCTTGTCTGGGGTTAAAACAATTTACCTATTAGTTAAAGTTTTTTGTTGAAAATCCATTGGTAAATTCCGTTCAAGTGTCTTCCTCTGTGAAACTCTGGTCAATGTACCTGCATTAGACAATATGTTTTGATTCCGAGAAATAAAAGTTCTTAGTATGCACATTAAGTAGGGTAGTTTGATTTTGAGGTCTGGTGTATTACGTCCATTGTGAATATCTCACATTCTCTTCCTCTTAATTTCCTTTTTTACTATTACAGGGATACGGCTGGTCAGGAAAGATTCAGGAGTCTAATTCCAAGTTACATCAGAGATTCTTCCGTTGCTGTCATCGTTTATGATGTTACAAGTAATCTTTTTCCTTTCTAATTTGAGAAGGACCATGGACAGTTCTTTTTAATTTATTGAGGCACTGAAGTTAATCAATAAATGAGGTTATTTGGATTTATCTATTCTTCTGATAATCAAGTTTTTGTCATTATGCTACCTGATGACCTTGACCGCATTGGGTATACAAATGGTTTATATTGAGAAAAATTGGATGTTCTGCAATTATGTATAATTATCTCATTGCTCGCAACTTGGTCTTCTTAATCCAGGTCGGCAGTCTTTCCTGAATACTGCGAAGTGGGTGGAAGAGGTCCGAACTGAGCGTGGAAGTGACGTTATCATTGTCCTTGTTGGTAACAAAACAGACCTTGTGGAGAAAAGGTGGGGTAGGGAGCTTTTTTAGTTCATCCATTTACAGAGATGCCATTCATCCGTCTATAATTCTTTCCAAGTCTTTTTCACCATATATCTCTGATTGGAACCCAACAAAACATTGTCCGCTGAAATTTTTGTTGGGCTGTGTAACTTTACATAGTTACTCAGTTCATAATAACTAATGCATAATATTTTAAGAAGCCAAGTCGTAATTTACCCATTTTGTGATTTATTTGCCATTTTAATTTATCCATTTTATGATCCATTCATCCTTCTGTCCTTTTTGACTGAATTAAATTTTTTATCTCTGCTGGCGGAATCCATCAAAACATTGTCTATTGAAATTTTTACCTAGTTTTTTACTTTTAATTAGTAACCTTTCCAATTTAAAAATGTAGGATCTCAGTTCATTACAGTAAATGCCTGAAATTTCAACCTACTCTTAAATTATCCGTTCAGCGATCCATTTACTTTTTCTTGTTTATCCATTTAGTGATTCGTTCGTCCTTCTGTCCTGTTTGACCAAAGTTAAATTTTAATCTACGTTCTCGGAACTCATAAAAATTGTCATTGAGATTTATTCATAGTTTTCTGCTTTTACTGACTCTTGTTCCAATGCTGGAGTGTAGGAACTCTGATCTTTAGACTCAACGGATAATATTTTAAGATACTGACTTGTTGTTTGGTCATTGTCCTTAGAACTGCGGTATGATGTTTCAGTTATGTGATGTTCAAGGATCTGAAATGCATTTTTGCAGCTTTTTTTTATTCAAATACACAAACACACACACACACATACACACACATATATATTTATGCGGTTTTGTTAAAGGCATTGTCATCGGCCTGTACAATTGACTAAAATATGGATAATGATTTCATAATTGGACGACTGCATGGAATGAACTAAATAAAGTTCACTGTGTTCAAATTTTCTACAACCTTGAAAACTAGTTATTTAGACTTAAAAAGAAAATCTGACCTCCAAAATAAATTGTCAAGGCTCCAAGTCACGGATCCCTTCATTCTGCTATCTAATAGGCACCAAAGGGAGTAGAATGGTTGTAGAGAATAAGTACGAGGTATGTAGAGAGAGAGAGGTGAACAAGAGCATGGATGAGTAACATGACCACAGATAAGGCAGAGGTTTGAGAGGCTGCTTCCTCTCCTAGGAGGCTGCAGACTCTCCTCTGAACTCAAAAACTGTCCCATCTAATCTCTAAACCTCTTTAAATAAGGGTTTACAATAGTGCGCCAATGCTACTTAGCGACTTGTGATATGATATATCCCTTGGGATCCAACAGAAGTTTGCACGACATCTTAGTTAGTGAATGACCCAGTGACAAGAAAAATCCATCTCAAGTGTTACTACATCTATTTCCTTTCATTTTTTTTTCTTGAATTTCCTTTCCTATGCTCATTATTTCCTCCCTCACACGTATCGACCTGGTATAAATATCAGGTCTATTTCTGTTAGTAGTAAGATGGTCATTTTTCTTTTCCATCTCTCTCTCTCTGGCCGCTTTCCTTCGTTTAGTCTTCAGCCACCTCTGACTGGAGTGACATTAAGTCCAAAATTTTTTGTACCATCTTTCTATGATCTGACAGTGACCAGATTTCTTGTTCTTTGATTCCCCAGACAAGTCTCTGTGGATGAAGGAGAGGGAAAGGCAAAGGAAGTTGGAGTCATGTTCATCGAGACAAGTGCCAAAGCCGGTTTCAACATAAAGGTGATTCCATTCAAATATCCTCCAAAAACAAAGGCTTCAATCATCAAAACCCAAAGTCTTATGGTTAGATTCAAGCACTTTCCAACTGTACTAAAAGCTATGTCTGATAGCAAGGGCGCTACTTTTCATCTTTAAGCAGTATGTTGTACTTGAAAAATTGTCAATACCACGAAATTAATCTTTATTTTGTCCTTGTTTCAGGCCCTCTTCCGAAAGATTGCTGCCTCATTGCCGGGAATGGAGACAATCTCCTCGGCGAAACAAGATGAAATGGTTGATGTCAACTTGAAATCCTCTGCTGCTGGAGGCTCCCAAGCACAGAACTCATCTGGAGGATGTAGCTGCTGAGGTCTATTGGCCTTGATCATTGGCTTCTGGGTTTGACTTCTGATGCTAATCTCAGAGGGTCTCCAATCTTGTGGTATGCATTGTTAGCTGGAATTACTTGATTTGTTGATAGAAGATTATAGGTATTCAAGCGGCCATGTAAAAACAGTATTTGGGGACAAAATGTTGTTTTACTTTCTCCGTAGTTCTATTGTAATGGATTGTATTGTGTGCATATGTTAGTAAGTTTGTTTTTTAGACAGGCAAAGTCCTCATTAATCAGCTGGTCTCTCACACTTGTTATCAAGTGGATGGCTGACAATTTTCTATGAGAGTTCTTTTACTGTGTTTGATATGAACCCGAACCCCTGACAGGGGTAATTTTGTCATTCTATCCTGCTATGGATTAACTTGGGCTTCGGTACTTATGCAGAATAATTTTGAATATAATTTATTCTTTAGTTTTGCCCCCTGTAAAGAACTACATTTATTGCATGGAAATAATGAAATGAAGCAAAATTACTAGTATTATTTCATTCACTGTTTCACTGGCTATTTGTTATCTGAAATTTTAATTATATTTAAAAAGTGCTATATTCCAATTTTTAAGAAACACGTGCTGTTTACTATGTGGGTCTACTTAGTTATATGTTGTTTCTATGGGAATATCATGCGGGATTGTTACTATTTTTTAATAAGCCTTTCATGAAGCCTGAACCTGACTTATTTATTATATGATATTTGCATGTATTACTTTTGTTGCCAGATGCACAAACAACTATTCTTCATTCCCAAAAAACAACAATAAACCTTTGAAGTATATGGACGGCAGTGTACCTAATACTTGGAAATTATATGTCAAAGTAAAAATTAGCATTATTCAACTTATTATTTATTGAGCTAATTCATAAACTCACTTGCATTGGAATTGTCACTATATGTTTGTATTCAACAAGTGACTGTATTTTGTTTACTATAATGATCTATGGAGTAGTTTTTAAAGTTAAAAATGATATTATTTTTTTAGGGTAAAATTTGTCGCTTATGGTTTAGCCTTTGAAATGGAAAATGAATTGATCCAATCTCTATCATGTTTGTGTTACGAGTTTTTATTACAAAAATAATCTTATAAAAGCAAAAGCCAGACTCGGTTTTTATTATATTAAATGAACAAACACACATATATCTATTTATATGAAATCCTGAAAAAATATATAGTTAAACAGTATTAACTGATTTGTGCCCGACAATTAACTCTTCTGTTTTTAAATGAATGTAAAATATATAACCACTATGTTGAAATGAAGCCAAAAGGTTATTTTTTGAGTTGATATCTTTAACATTTTTTGAGTTAATATTTTTTGAGTTGATATAAGCTATTTCTTTAAATAATTTTAAGAATTTTGTTATATAATCGTATTTTTAAATGATCATATTTATGCGGACCACAAATGTAACTAATATTTTGCTTTTGAAATAGCCTCAGATAAAATTAACCCTTGATTCATTTACAGCGCTAATACATTAGATTGTGTTATTAAATGGACCATGGAAGAAAAAAAATTGTGAATGATGCCCATAAACCAATTCTATAATTTAATATGCATCATAATTGTAGAATAAAATTAAATTTCTAATTATTCATGCACAATAGTAAAATAAATCACGGAAAAAAAACTAATTTCTCCAAAAACTGTTGGGTTCGGTTCATTGGTTCGTCCATGGAAAACACATTTTCATGGATGCAGAAGGGTGTCGAACGATTCAAAATCGATCTTTAAAATGAAACATTGAATGTACACTTTGGGGAACTCATTCCATCCTTAATTTTGCCATTCCGAGATCGTTCTGAAGCCGTTCACGCGTCCGTCCTCTAGAAGTATTCACGCGATCACTAGGCGCTTGGCTCTCCACTACTTCTTCTTCGACTCTTCTTAAAACTCTAAAAGATCACCTCACCATGAACACACTCTTCCTTGGATGAGTGGAGAAGAGAGTGGAGAAAGGGAGGGGATCTCAAATTAGGCTTGCATGGGTGCTTAAAATGAGACCCTTTTCCCTCTTTATATTTCACTTAAGTTTTTTCTATAAACCGCACAAAGTAAAATATATCCACCAATGCCCTTTTAAACTTGTGCATGTGACCCTCTTGGCCCATATATTGTTCTAATTAATAACTTTAGTGGCCCAATAATATTTATTGACCAACCTTATTAATTAATTATATCAACATATAGATTAATTAAATGAGGATCAATTTAACCCAATCGATAGGTTAAGTTTCCAGCCTGTGGGGGTCCAAGCTACACCTCATGCTCTAGAAGATACCGAGTAGTCTCAACTCTCTCACGGAACCTTTACCGTCATCAGTTACCATATATGTATATTACATCATCCGCGCGAGACTCTCGAATGACTTAGAGTATGGTTTATTGTCAAACCCTAATCTGTCATTCGCTTTGTATTGATGCGTAACGGGGATCATTGGAGAATGTCTTCTCAATTGTAAACTCTAAATTGATTACTCGATTTGTAGTAAAAATGACCATTTTCAAATTTGAATTTGAATCCCTCCGTTAGGCCACGTTATTAGACCCACCGACAGATCCGACACCCGGTTTCCAGTTTAATAATTTATACAAAATAATCCCAATTTATAATAATAATTTAATAATAATATACATTCTTTCATTTTCAATCTCTCTCTCTCTTATTTCAATTTAAATCTTTCTCCCTCTCTCAATCTCTTATTTCAATTTAAACCACACACTCTCTCTTTCTCTTTCTTATTTCAATTTCAATCTTTCGCTCTCTATTATTTCAATTTGAATCTCTCTCTCTCTTATTTCAATTTCAATCTTTCTTTCTCTCTCTTATTTCAATTTCTATCTTTCTTTCTCTATCTTATTTCAATTTCAATTTCTTACTCTCTTTTATTTTCTGGACTCCCTCTCTATCTGTTATTTCAATCTCAATTTCTTTTTCTTTTATTTTCTGGACTCTCTCTCTGTTATTTCAGTTTCAATCTTTCTCTCTTTTCTTTTCTGGACTCTCTCTCTCTCTCTCTCTCGATATGTTATTTTAATTTAAATATTTCGTTCTCTCTCCCTCTCTTATTTCAATTTCAATTTTTTTTTCTCTCTCTTCTTTTCTTGACTCTCTTTCTCTCTCTCCATTATTTCAATTTCGATATTTTCCATCTCTTATTTCAATTTCAATTTCTGTCTCTCTCGCTCTCCCTCTCTTATTTTCTTGACCCTGTCTATTATATCAATTTCAATCTTCCTCTCTCTCTCTCTCTCTTACTTCAATTTCATTTTCTCTCTCTCTATCTCTCCCTCTCTTATTTTGTTGACTCTCTTATTTCAATTTCAATCTTCCTCTCTCTTATTTCAATTTCATTTTGTTTCTCTCTATCTCTCTTATTTTCTTGACACTCTCTGTTATTTTGAATTTCATTCTTCCACTCTCTTATTTCAATTTCAAAATTTCTTCTCTCTTTCTTGCTTTAATTGTCAAAACTCTATTATTTCAATTTCAATCTTCCTCTCTCTCTCTCTCTTTTATTTCAATTTCATTTTTTCTCTTGCTCTCTCTCTCTCTCTTATTTTTTTGACTCTCTCTCTGCTATTTCAATTTCAATTTCTCTCTCTCTCTCTCTCTCTTATTTTCTTGACTCTCTCTCTGCTATTTCAATTTCAATTTCTCTCTCTCTCTCTCTTATTTTCTTGACTCTCTCTCATTCTGCTATTCAATTTCAGTTTTTCTCTCTCCAGTATTTCAATTTAAGTCTCTCTCTATTATTTCAATTTCAACCTCTCTCTCTCTCTCGTATTTCAATTTAAGTCTTTCTCTCTCTCTCTATTATTTCAATTTCTCTTTCTCTCTTGTATTTCAATTTAAGTCTCCCTCTCTGTCTAATATTTCAATTTTAATCTCTCTCTCTCTCTCTCTCTTATTTTCTTGACTCTCTCTCTCTCTCTGTTATTTCAATTTCAATCTCTCTCTCTTTCTCTCTTTCTTATTTCAAATTCTCTCTCTCTCTTCTTTTTCTTCTTCTTTTCAATTTCAATTCCTCTCTCTCTTCCTCTTCTTCTTCTTCTTCCGATCCCTCGCTCGTCTCGTAGGTCGGATTGGATCATCGTTCGGTCGGATTTGATCTTCGTTTGATCGGATTTGATCATCGAGAGGCGGAGGGATTGCGAGGATGGAGAGTTTGATCGGTCTGGTCAACAGGATCCAACGCGCCTGCACCGTTCTTGGGGACCATGGCGGCGGCGGCTCCAGCGCGCTTCCCACGCTCTGGGAGGCCCTTCCCTCCGTGGCCGTCGTCGGCGGGCAGGTCGGCGCTCCGAATTGTCTTTGCATCGAATTTGGCCGCCGGATCTGGGTTTTAATTCCCGGAATTAGGACTTCAAGGGCTCTTTTTTGATGTTTGTTCCGTGATTTGTGGATTTCTGGGGTTGGTGGTCATCGATTGGGGGTTTAGAGATGTTTTATTTGATTTTTTTCCGTGTGTTTCAGAGTTTTGGGATTGATGGTCTTCTATTGGGGGTTTTAAGATGTTTTTTCCTTGATTTGCTGAGTTCTGGGATTGATGGTCTTCGATTAAGGGTTTTAAGATGTTATCTTTGACCTTTGTTCCATGATTTGCAGAGTTCTGTGATTGATGGTCTTCGATTAAGGGTTTTAAGATGTTATCTTTGACCTTTGTTCCATGATTAGCAGAGTTCTGTGATTAAGGGTCTTCGATTTGGGGTTTTAAGAAGTTTTTTTGATGTTTTTTCCGTGGTTTGCGCAGTTCTGGGATTTATTTGGCCGTCTATTAGGGATTTTAACCTGCTTTATGTGCTGTTTTTCTTATGATTCTTACAGAGTTCTGGGAAATCATCGGTGCTCGAGAGTATTGTTGGGCAAGATTTTCTTCCCAGGGGATCAGGTGGATGAGCTAAAACAGTTGCCTTTCATTGGGTTGCTTTCTGGGTCGATGTAATTCTCACTTGCTGATAAATTATTCAACAGGAATTGTCACAAGGCGTCCGTTAGTGCTGCAGTTGCACAAGACTGATGAAGGGCAAGCTGAGTATGCGGAATTCCTTCACCTACCGAGAAGGCGATTTACGGATTTTGGTATGGAAGTAGAGTCTGAATTATTGACGTATTGCTTTTTTATGTGTTTATTTGATTTCACTCAGAATTCTGTTAGATCTGAACAAAAAATGCCAATATTTGATGAACCAAGAAGTGAGTTTAAACATTACGAGACAAACAAATGGGCTTGAGAAGGAAAGGCATGGAAACGAGACAGAAATTGTATTGAGAGAAGAGTCATGAACAACTTTGACTTCCCCCCAGATTTATTTATCGACTCCCTTTTCTGCCGCGTTATGATTTCAAACTCTCACTTGGGAGGGTCACCAGCTTTATGTGATCTCCCCTATCTTTCTTTCAAAGAAAAATATTTCAAACTCCCACGCACCGTCTCAGTCACACGTGCTAGGTTGTGTCTTCTCCCCTTCATCTTGTGTAAGTCCATTGGAGGATCTTAACAAAGTCTCTCGAGAGTGATCATATAATCATGTGTCATCTAAACTCGTGAAGGCATTAATTTTTGAAATCTGGAAAAGCTGATTTGCTCTATTAAAGCACTTATTCTCATGGTTGGCTGATCTATTTCTATTTGTAAGGAATTCGTTGTCAAAGACCATTTTGAAGGAAATATTGAGACAACATTACAAAGGCAGACGGCAGGATTTATTTGTTTGTGAGAAAATCTCTTGTTGGAATCGTGGTTTACTATCAGTATATTTTTTTCTTATGCTGGTTTATTTCTGTGCATCCGTCATTGAAATAGATTAATGTCTTGTTGAGGAAAGTATTGAGACCATATCATAATAGCAGACCTTAGCATCAAGTTAATTATGAAAAAATCTCTGGGTGGTATTGTGGTTCGTTATCTTTGTATTTATATTGAAAAGTTGAGATTTAAGATATTTTACTTTTATAATTATTACTTTCTCTTATCGTTGGATGAAATATCCTTTCTTACTGAAAATTAATCCTTTTCCCCTTCACCTTGCAGCTGCGGTGAGGAAAGAAATTCAAGACGAAACTGATCGGATAACAGGGAAAACAAAACAGATATCACCAGTCCCGATTCATCTAAGCATTTACTCACCCAATGGTCAGACTCTAAAATCTATTACCAACTTTTTCTCTCATATCGGAGACTAGCATTAGAATTAGAACTCTCTTTTATACTTTTACTGGATGACTATTTCTAGAGGATATTACATTTGATGAAATGCTCTTCAGAAATGTAGGCCTTTAAATTAGCAAAATATTTTTGAATGATATCAAAAAACTGTGCGGTATGAAGGTTTTTTGGAAATAACACAAGACTCAAGAAATGGGATTATTGGATATGGCGCATCAAATTTCCAGAACCCCTGTTGCTGAGTTAGGTTGTCTAACATCAAATATCAGGAGAAGATTTTGTAGCTCCTGTAGTGGCCATGCACTAGGAAACTCTGAATTTGACTTGTAATTTGCTTTCTGAATTTTGGGTGTCAGTTCCTGGTCATATTCTGACTCTTGCATCATTATGTTTCATCTTGGTTAAACCTTTACTAGTATCGGTAGTGCTTAAAAAAAATTACCTTGTGTGATTTTGCTTTTGAAGCAATATTGGATGTATTTTCATGACACTCTCATAAAAAGTGGGAGTGGAATAGAAGCAAGTAGTATATCTTTATTTATTTACTTCCATTTTCATCTTAATTTCGCCGATTGTTTTTGATAATAGAATATCAGCACGGCATCTCACATATACTTTATGCTTTTGCAGTTGTAAACCTAACTTTGGTCGACTTACCTGGTTTGACCAAGGTTGCTGTGGGTAAGAATTTTCTGGGGCCATTTATTCAGCCCAACTGATGAGCTCATTTTTCATAATTTCTAAGTATGAAACACATTCTTTTTTGTAGAGGGACAGCCAGATAGCATTGTTCAAGATATCGAGAACATGGTCCGGTCTTACGTTGAAAAGGTTGACTTTACCTTAGACAATGATACAATTACTTTGGCTGTTTCTTCACAATTCCTGTATCTGACGATTTCTCCTTTTTTGGAATGCTCGAATTCTCTAGCCAAATTGCATCATTTTAGCGATATCTCCCGCTAATCAGGATATAGCGACCTCTGATGCAATCAAACTCGGGAGAGAGGTTGATCCCTCAGGTACTTGTCTCTCTACTCCTTGGCAAATATTTGTATCCACTTTTTTCTTTCGCAAATGATATAGTTATATATTTTTGTAATATTTCAAGGTGAGAGGACTTTTGGAGTGCTGACAAAGCTTGATTTGATGGACAAGGGAACAAATGCACTTGACGTGAGTTCTGAACCTTCCCACTGGTTTATTATCTTTTCGAAGAATTACACATGAAACACAAAAATTTGGTAATCACTTTAACTTGTCTAGTCTTCATATCTTGTGGCAGCAAGAGTGCAGAAAATGCACTGTACTAGTTCTTGATGCCGCTAGCACGCCCTGCTACTAGCTACTTGCTGCCTGTTAATGACATGGCTGCCGCTGCCTACCTTTTTGCTGGTCCTGGCTGCCACGCGTTTCTTGTGCTTGTTGAGGATGACAATGCCGATGAAAAAGTCATCGTCATCACTTGTCTGCTGTTGGGAGGGCGATTACAAAATACTAGTCCTTGTCGTCACGTTTTTTCTGCAGTAGGATGATGATGATGTAATCATCATTGCAGCATCTTACGCTTGTGAACATGACGATGATGAGCTTGTCTTGGGACAGTAAACCCTATATACAAATAAAATGAGTTTATTTCAGTGCATTCATCAAGTTCACCATCCCCATGCATAATTAATATTCGTAATAGCTGTGCTATATAATTATCAAGACTAACATCTCCATACATGGTTATTTTTTTTTTTTTTTAAAAACATCTCCATACATGGTCGTTGAGTACTTTGGTCGTGTTCTGTTTTCTTTCTCCAGGTTCTTGAGGGGAGATCTTACAGACTGCAGCACCCATGGGTTGGCGTTGTCAACCGGTCCCAGGCCGATATCAACAAAAACACTGATATGTTGGCCGCCAGAAGAAGAGAACGAGACTACTTTTCCAGCAGTCCTGATTATGGCCACTTATCGAGTAAAATGGGGTCTGAATATCTTGCTAAACTTCTCTCAAAGGTGAGATATTTTTTCAAGAGCTTGCATGAGTCTTAGTTCTTGAATTTGACACAAAGAAGGGTTGACCAATGGACTCATTTTCAGCATCTTGAGAGTGTGATTCGATCTCGGATACCAAGTATCACGTCTCTGATCAACAAAACTATCGATGAACTTGAGGCAGAAATGGATCATCTTGGCAGACCTATTTCCCTTGATGCTGGGGTGAGGGATATTGTCTTGTAAATTTTTGGTGTTTCTTGTTCAACTGTTATGTTCAGACGTTTGAAGATGAATTTTTTTCAAAATGTCAGGCTCAGTTATACTCTATATTGGAGGTCTGCCGTGCTTTCGACCGTATTTTTAAAGAGCACCTTGATGGGGGGTAACAGCACATGATTCCTATTTCCTTTATTATTTGATGATATGCTTCTTATTTCGAGTCCAATAAAACTAATTGAATGAATTGATTAATGTAAAATTATGAGTTATTGGATAATATTTTCACATATTTTATTAGATACTACTAGACACACCCGGAATTTCTTCCTGTGTCCAGTCAACCTTCTGGGGAGGTGGGACGGGATACAATGCAGTCATCACGAATAGAGATGTGAATCTTGCGTCCTGTTCAGCATTTGAGTTGTATTGGACTCTACTTATTGAGAGCGAACATCCCAACTCGAGTGTGCTTTTGTTCCATTTCTGGACTTAAAGTTTTTATTTGGTCTGACACATGAAAAATATTGTCACAGGCGAGCTGGCGGTGATAAAATCTATGGAGTTTTTGACAACCAGCTTCCTGCAGCGCTTAGAAAACTCCCTTTTGACCGTTACCTTGCCATTCAGAATGTCAAGAAAGTCGTTTCTGAGGCTGATGGTTACCAGCCTCACTTGATTGCCCCTGAGCAGGGTTACAGGCGTTTGATCGATGGGGCCTTAAGCTATTTCAGAGGCCCAGCTGAGGCAACCGTTGATGCAGTATGCCCAAAATCCTTCATAACAGCCCCTTGTTCTTTTAATTTAAGTTCAACCTTTTTATCCATAAAAACTCATGAACGCAGACTTCTAATAACTTTGACCCTTTTCTGGACACGTAGGTCCATTTTGTTCTGAAGGAGCTGGTGAGGAAGTCAATAGGAGAGACGCAGGTAAGATAATCTCGTCCGAATTTTCATCTAAATTTTGATGTGTTTTCCTTGATGTATGCTTAGTTTTATGAAAACTCCAGGACATGGATTATTCATCTCAATCCATTCATTTTTAGTATACTAACAAACATCCTTCTATCCATTCTTTGTACCTATTCAAATAACGAAAAATGTATCAGAACCATTATTTTTATTCTTGTTCCTTCTCAAGAGAAGTCTTCAAGATTCCTTTTATTTAGCTTTGTGGATACACATTAAAGTTCTTTATAGTATCAAAATGTTAGAGTTTTAGATAAACTAACACGGCAGAATCTTAAAAAAAAGTTATTCAGAAAAAAAATCTTAATAGAAAGAAAGAATGCCAGTGGTAAGGGCTCAGCATCTCTCTATTTTTCTGTAAAAAGTATCATATCATAGACGATTAGTGTTTCTAGGAAGGATTTGGTTCTTTGGATTTCCTCAGCTGCATCCGGCTAGGGGACTCCCTGCCTGCTACATTTTTGGGGTGGGGGAAGAACTGCCATTATCTTCGTCTTCTCTCTCCCTTCTCGATCTCTCTGGTAGGGTTCCTCTTTGGATTTGCTGCAGATGTAGTACAACTTCTAGTCTGCCTTCTATTGTGGAGAGATACGTGCATTTAAAAGGAAACTATTCTAGAATCCGAAATGACCAAAATACCCCTGGAACGGGTTGGGGATCACGACAGAAATTTTAATGGCTGAAA
>NC_135846.1:3119711-3264711 GCF_029677425.1 Wolffia australiana
TGGATATTTTTGTTGCCTTTTAATTAAGCCTCGAACTTTCCAAACAGAGTTTACTGAACTCTAATATTTTTCATGATAAAAAAATTAACATCAGAATCAAAGCGCTTGTAAAGGTACCGAAGCAAATTTTGCAACTGTTCTCCAGTATCCCAAAAAGGCACATCCAATGATGAAAAAATCGGAGACAAAAATAAAGCTCAAAAGATTGACTAAAGGGCTCAAAACAATGAACTTTAGCGTGCAAAGATATACTACAAAGAAAATAGAACTTTGGCACATCCAATGATGAAGAAATCAGAGACGAAAATAAAGCTCAGAAGATTGACTAAAGGGCTCAAAACAGTGAACTTTAGCGTGCAAAGATATACTACAAAGAAAAAAGAACTTTGGCATCACCTTTCTGTTCAAAGTTTCCTGATAGAAAACAGTACTACGGCAAAACAGGTTCTACAATCCTTGGGTTTTCATTAAACATAGAAATCAGGGCTTGAAGGGGGTGGGGGGGGTGGGTTTCATGTTTTTGTTTACGGCTAGTCGTTTATTATTATGCATCGCTTCTAGAGTTCTTAAACAGGTTAAGTTTTCATGAAACATGGAAATCAAGGCTAGAGGGCGAAAGGTTTTTCATATTTTTAGTTTTGTAGGGATCATAATACAGACATACTTTTCTTACGGATCAACAGCTTCGTCAACCGCCATGTATTGGTAATAAACCCTTAGTATTACTAATACAGATCGCTTGTTCTAATGAATCGTTTCCACAGTCCTCGACCATATTAAGGTTTCATGAATATAGAAATATGGGTTTGCAGAGGGGAAGGGATTTTCATGTTTTCACTCGTGGCTAAGTGGGTAATAAACCCTATGTGTGGTTGAGAATACAGACTTATTTTTCTTAAGAATGAACAGCGTCCTCAACAATCATTATTGCTAATACATATCGCTCAAAGACTGGACGACCATTGCTTCCTTAATACATATCGCTTGTTCTTACGAAAGGCTTATTGAGTCCTCTACCTTTTTATGTTTTCATGAAACCTAACATAAAGTTCTGTGGAAGGAGGGGCTTTGAACCCGAGATAACAGGAAATTTTCATCCCTACTCTTTGTTCTCGGCCTCCGTCTCCTGAAAAAAAAGGTCGAGATATGCACCAACTCGGCTGCAACCTTCTTAGACGAGAAAGCAAGCCTATTTAAATCCATACCAACTACAAACTCCTTATAATCATCGGAATACCCGAAACTCCGGCTTCTATTCTACCTTTCTGGTCTTTCAATCTGGCGTTATCCGGCCCGTTTTTTCTACATGAATAGTATTTCTTGGTTGTTTTCTTGGTTTCCTATTCTTTCTCCTCGTCCAAGCGATTTTCCTCCCGAGAGAACAGGAATGAATCACGCCCTGTCTTTCTGCCTCCGCGAATTGTGCGTGAAATTGATAGTTTACATTGATCGCAATCCTCTGACACGAGGAAGCAAGCCCATCTAAATTTCTATCAACGACATATCAGCTTTCTCCTCATCGAAAAACCTGTGGTTTACGGCAAAAATGGCGGAGGACTGGTCGGAACTCCCACATTCTCTAGTGGGCTACGTCGCCGGAAAACTAAGCGAGGTCGACCAGGCTCGCATGGCGTCGGTCTGCAAGAACTCTCGCTCGGCCATGGACAGCTTCTATCGCCCACCGGCAGTCCCCTCTCTCTGGATTCTTCTTCCACACTGCGGCGAGAACGCAAACTACGAAAACCGCCGCGACTTCCCGAGCTTCTCGGAGAGCATGTCGCGCACTTATTCGTTCATGATGGACCATTCAGCCGTGCCTGGACGACGGAAGCCTACGTTTTGGGGTCTTTGAGAGGCTGGCTTATCCTGGACGACGCCCTCAGCCGACTCCATGTCTTCAACCCCATCACGAGGAAGACCCTCTCCTTCCCCTCGTCCTGTCCCTGCCCCTGCAGACTTTACAGGAAGGCCATCTTCGTCCACACAGAAGAAGAGAGAGGCCGGTCTCCGTTGCTTCCCATGGGGTACGCCATCTCTCTTTTGTTGGGGAAGAAGAGTGGACCGAGATCGCGCCACCCAACCCCGCCATTCAGTTCCGAGACATCGTCTACCGCGATGGATGTCTTTGTCTTGGACGTAGGCGACGAGGTCTGAGTTTACAGGCTTGAGCAGCACTTCAAAGCTCTTGTAATTTCTCAGACCCACGTTCCCCACAGCAGCAGCACTCCTTCTGTGAACGCTATAACACTCAAATTCCTGTTCAAGAGGACGCTGCATGGACCTCGCAGGAGGAATAGGTACGTACGCGGTAATGTCACGGCATTTGCTGTGAAGGCCTTTGGCGGTTAGCAGATGAAGAAGAAGCCAGACGGACGGCGATGGAGGACGGCGGCCGAGGCTGCCCATGGAGAAAACCGCCTGAAAGAAATCACTGTCGCTCAAGAACAAGAAGATATGAGGGGAAAATGAAGAAGATTGGGAGAAGGGAGAAAGCCACCGGAATCGGTTAAGATCGTCCATTTAACATTGGGTTCGTCTGTTTTTTATAATGTATGGATTAAACGTTTTTCTGGTAAGTTTCTAACTTAACCTCAGTTGTTGTAACTAAATATAAGGGCCATGTTACCTGAATATATTTTTTGTTTTGTAACTCCACGGAACATTTTGGAGATTGATTGATAAAATTAGAAATCATTCTCGCTCAACAACAAGAAGCAGTTAGTTCTTAATAAGAGAAGGAAGAAAGACCACAAAATCGGTTAAGATCGTTGTATTTTCACAAGAGATTGGACGTTGGTTATTTTGTATTTATAATGTATGTAGTTGCCGTTTTAATTTGAAGTTACTAACTTAATCTTAGTTGTTGTAACCAGAATATAACGTATTTATTAAGATATAAACCTATCCGTTAAAATATGTTGTATGGGATGAGAACTGGGTCCTCGCTGATGATAAGGATATGGAGAGAAATGAATAAATAAATTTCCGTACACTTTTGCGCAACAACAAAAGAATGAGTTATTCCCTATTCTGTGGGTCTGAAATTATTGAATGCGAATTAGGTTGTCCAGAATGAAGAAGACAGGCCATATTATGGGTTCAATGAACGAACGGGACGAAGTTAATGATTCATTTCTCGCGCGTTTCTTGGCAATAAAAATGCGATTATTTTCTGAGGCTGAAGTTTTCCGTATTATGGTTAACTTGGGATTTCACTGATTCACCTTGATTTCTCTGTGTGGTTAAGAATTTTCTTGGGCCATTTATTCAGCATTTGTAACTATGAAACGCTACCTTCTTTCCAGAGGGACAGCCAGAACACATGATTTGAATATATGTTGAGAAGTTATGTATCTTCACCGTTATTTTGACTTTATCTAAGACAATGACGGTTATTTTGTATTTATAATGTATGTAGTTGCCGTTTTAATTTGAAGTTACTAACTTAATCTTAGTTGTTGTACAAAATAACTAACTTAATCTTAATCTTAATCTTAGTCGTTGTATTTTCACAAGAGATTGGACGTTGGTTATTTTGTATTTATAATGTATGAAGTTGCCGTTTTACTTGTAAGTTACTAACTTAAACTCAGTTGTCAGCTCTCTGAACTGCGTCACAGGCAGCGCCACCAGCCCGTCGTTTCCGAGCAGGAGGGCGTGCCCGTTGAGACTCTTTGTGTTCGCCCACTGCGCCTGCCCCCGCGGGCTCCTCACCATGTGCAGCACTTCGAAGCTCTTCCTGTGCCTTTTCATTCCCACGTTTCCCCGAAGCAGCAGGACTCCGTCTTTGCCGCTACTGCCGGGCAGTCAAGTAATGTACTTTACCCAACTGTAGTGAGTTGCGGGCGCCACCTTGATCACTTTCTCCGCCGCGGAGAAGGGCGGCGGCCGGTAAATGCGG
Organism: Wolffia australiana; assembly: GCF_029677425.1. NCBI lineage: Eukaryota > Viridiplantae > Streptophyta > Magnoliopsida > Alismatales > Araceae > Wolffia > Wolffia australiana. The sequence goes on from NC_135846.1 coordinate 3,123,613, forward strand.
TCGACGCCGATGTCGTCGATGGCGCAGAGATAGCCGTCGCGGTAGGCGATGTCGAAGAAATGGGCGGTGTAGCCGAGCGCCGAGAGCTCGGTCCAGTCTGAAGACGAAGCAAATAGAGTGACAACGGAAACTCGCCAAGCAGCTTGTAGGGACATTAATAAAGATTAGCGAATAGTAAAAGAAACACGTAACATATGCTCGTTAGAGATTCGAGAAATAGGAAAATATAAGGTTAAAGATAAATAGGATGAAATATAGAAAGGGCACACACAGATAGGATCTAACGCCTACGACTTAATCAGGACATAGCCGTTATACTAGTTATTGCGGCTATGATTAAAACGGATTGAACGATCTAAACCGTTCGATCCATAGCCATTATAATAAGGGGTTATATCACGGTGTGGCCCGAATTTTTTCGAAAATTCGAGTTACAGCCCTTACGTTTTTTTTGCCGCGACACAGCCCGAAGTCCCATTTGGTCCACAGCTTGTGACGTGGAGTCTACGTGGCTGCCAGGTGGAGTTCCGGCGGAGTCCACCTAGGCGGAATCCACGTGGCAGCCGCGTGGATTCCACGTCACTGCGCGATTTGAAGAAAGAATGATTTTAGCCCGCCCAATGTGAGTCACCCGGGAGAGAGCTGAGAAAGGCGACGAAGGAGAAGGAGACGGTGGAGAAGGAGGAAGAAAGGGCGCGAGGGAGAAGGGGCTTCCGCGCAGATCAACGTCGTTGGCGCCGGAATCGTTGCGAGCACGCCCTCACCCTCGCCCTCCTCGATCGGCTGAAGCGGCCGCCCTACTCTGTCGCGTCGACGGTCCTCACCTACAACACCGTCATCAACGCCTGCTCTCGGGCCACGGAGGTGCCCTGGGATAAAGAGGAGATGGGCGAGCTAAATTCATGCTCTTCCATACCCATTCGTTCATTTGCGCTTGCTGTTCTAGGGTTCATTGAAATTTGATCTTCAATTCTTCTTCCTCGCCGATTCTTTTTTGCTTTGGGAAGAACACTGACTTCCGATAATGATGTCAAAGTGGCATCATCTGTTGATAATTTTGTTAGTAGCAGCGAAGAACCTAGAGAAATTTCAGAAATGACAAGGACATCATCTGACGAATCTGATCCCAAAGAGGGCAATGCTCCCCAACAAGATAAGGAGATCTATGACCAAGATAACTCAAATGTTGGCCAAGATAACTTGGAGGTGGATCAGGGGAAAAAAGAAAGCGTCTGGAAAGGGAAGGATAATGATCATGCATCTGAGCCGGTGGATACTTCAGGCACCAATAAGATACATGACCATAAAAGTGACAGAATGCCTGAGAAATTGCTTGAACAGCTTGACGAGGTTCGTTTATCTCTTTCCGTTTGTTGGCATTGGAATTTGAATGATTAAATGAATTCATGGATGATTCTAAAATGAACTTTAAATTGTATTTAAAATGCTGTTATTCGATTCTAGATTCAAAGCCAAATACTTTGGAAAATTGGCTTTGATTCACAAGAATCACTAGCATAGTTTTCTAACATTGTTTAGCACAGAATAAGAAACATTTTATCCAACGTATTGACTTTGATGAATTTGAGCCTTTTGCTGCTAAACAATGATTTTTCTTGTTGTCAGGCACAGTTTCTGGTAAAAAGTGCAGTCTCTACTGGTCAATCAAAAGAAGCAAGACTAGCAAGGGTGAGTTGGCTGTGTACTCTTAACCTTTTATCGACTTGTTTCTTGTTTTCCCTTGTACATTTCTAGACTAAATCCAAAAATTTTCATTTGTTGGTTGAGTGTGCGTCCTCTACTTTTGATATCTTCTGTGCATAATATAATGCCAATGCCACCCAGTAGGGAACATTGCTGAAAAAATATCTTCAGTCTCAACTCAGTTCTTTCTTTTATCTTCAACATATTATTTTCCTATCCTCTTCCCCAAATTTTCGCACCTTATTTTAGGAGCCAGCCCTTCGTTTTTACGTTCTGACCATAGTTATTTCCATTTATTTTATTCATTTAACGTCACAATGTCAGTCTTCTCACCTTGATGTCCTAACTAATGCTTGGAAACAGGTTTGTGCCGGGCTATCATCTCGGCTTCAGGAGTACAAGGCTGAGAACGCTCAATTGGAAGAACTCCTCATGAGAGAGGTAGATTCTTCAACGACGGATTTGCTTCCATACTTGCGCAAATGTAGATTCTTCAAATAACTTCTTTTTATTTTTTATCTGCTGTTTATCAGCGAGGACGCAGCAGTTCATATGAAGCTTCCATCAAACAGCTAGAACAAGATTTATTATTGGCCCAAATGGAAATGAGTAAAGTGGAGTCAAGTATGGGTGATGCGCTGACCGCTAAAAATGCAGAAATCGAGAAGCTTGTTGGTTCTATAGACGCTTTCAAGAAACAAGCATCAACAGCATAAGGAAAACTTGTGTCCTTACAGGTTTCTTGTCTTTACTCTTTTTCCTTTGTAGCTTATGAATTACATTTTAAGACGGCTCCACCATCCAAGAGACATCTATACTTTTTCTGTCAACTGCCTCCACAGGGTTTTGTGGAGCACTTTTGAATGAACTTTTCCCCATATTAAATATGAACCTCGGATGCAACATATGGACTCACTTGATAGAGTGCTCCTTGATATTAAACTAACTCCACTCTTAGATTACACTAGTGTCTCCCTTTGTAGGACTGTTCTTTGGCTTTGGCTCAACTGATTGAAACAATTATCGTTCATTTTAGTGCGTTCTTCTAATAATTCATGTAATGATTGGAAAAGATCTCATTTGCAGAACTTCCCATTTTGAACCAGGCAAATATGGATGCTTTGATGAGAGGTCGTGAACTTAGTGAGACAAGGGTGATACAGGTAGTTCACTGCCTCTATTATTTTTTAAACTATACTTGGGACTAACGATATTTTTTGAACTGCAAAATATTCTTTGACTCTTCTGTTCGTCATATTTCTCGTCTTCTCTTTCTTCTCTGACAATCTTATTTTATTCGCCAGGCGCTTCGTGAAGAGCTCGCTGCAGCTGAGCGCAGAGCAGAAGAAGAGAGGATAGCGCATAATGCCACCAAGATGGTCTAAGCAGCATCTATGAGAATGTCTTCTGTTCACTTCTTTGTTTCTGTTTCTTGGTTTAATTTTACACATTTTATTTTTGAATGCAGCCGTAGAAAGAGAAGTTGAATTGGAACACAGAGCTGTGGAGGCCTCAAATGCACTTGTAACAATGCAGGTACGTCGTTCTAATATTCCATTTGAGGGTATCTAGGTGTATGTGCTGATGAAGTGGCCACCGCTCTTGTATAATGTGAATTCTCTTTGGGTCATTCTGACCATTTTGCTCTGCGCATTCAAAATTCTTCCACGTCTCAATGTTTCTCTAGTGTGCCCATTGTAACTAGTAAGCAGTTAAGTTGACATAATAATTGATATTACAAGTTTCGAGAATGCCTAATATAAATATGCATTATAATATCTGTGATTATTGTGGTGCTTTACAGCCAGGTTATGCATATATGATCAATTATAATAAATTTACTTAAATTATAATGCACGTGATGCATTCATTGGGTCTGATTCAGCTAGAAGAAGGGGGGGGGAAGAATAAGCAGGAGAGATTGTGTAGAGGGCTGGCCAATATGGGAGAGGCTCCATATGCATGGGCCTAGTCAATACCGCAGAAGCTTCCTAGGAAGTATTCAGGCGTTGATACGGCCACTGCATTCTGTGCCAGGTGAGACGAACAACTATATTGCACCATGCGTTTATTATTAATAAACAGCATTTCAATAAAGTTAAACATTATTCTTGATTGGCAATTTGAATTTAAAATATGTTCTTGCTGGGTGAGAGCAGGGGACGGTGAAGGAGGCATTGAAATGACGGGGAGCATGTAGCTTATCAGCTTATCAGAGAGCTAATGACGGGGAGCATGCAGCTCGACCATGCCTGGAGGTTGACCCAGCACGGACCGGAGGTGGCCCGGAGGTGGACTGCTTGGCTCGACCCTTCCCGCCCCCTTTGATGTGCCCCTGGCGTTCAATGAGGCCATATCAATTTTGCCGACATCTCGCAAGCATGATGGATCACTTGTATCGAATTGTGAATGAGGACGTATCATTTTCGCAGACTTGTGAATTATATTCTGTTCTGTGACTCAATTTTGAGGTTGCGAGGAACATAATGAAATATGTTTTATTGGAAGACAATTTCTTGGTTTATTGGAGAATACGTACTATAAGTAGGCATGACACTGGCCGATTTAGTTCGTAAGAACCTATTGTTTTACTGTGAAAACATGGGCCACGACGAAGAAGAAGGGCGAACAGGAAGGACGAATAAGTACCGAAATGCATGGATTAATCAACGGCGATTCAGAACGGCGAACATGAACGAGAATTCTGTGGAATTGGATAACAAAGTTTGTATTATCAACCGAGAACTGAATCCTGTTCTACAAATATTTGTTTAGGGCGAGCGATTAATAAGCTTGAGCGCGTTGTGTTTCATAGCCGAATTGCAACTTCATCGTCGATGGTCTTCGACAATTGGCAGCTATGTAGCTTCCTGAGATCCCTACATGATTAGTGAAACAAGTTAATTGGTTAACATTCGGAAAAAAACGATGACACATGTAAACAAAGTTAGACATAAAATTGAAACTGTACCTGGCCTCCAGCTTCCATTTTCGGTTGGGTACATGTCTTCCGATTATGCCCAACTTGGTGGCAGAGGGAGCACGTCATGTGCATGCCTCTCCTCGACAATCTATGTACTGTGGGTTCTTTCTCAGCGACGTCAATCCTCCTCTTCAGCTTGGGCCTTCCAGGTTGTCTCCTCACAAGAGGAGGGAATACATAGCTCCCATCAACTTCACTCCATAGGTTTTTGCCATTCATTGGCGGGATACCATAAGTGTAAGCTAGTTGGTATACGTCTTTCTTGAACCATTCACTGAAAAAAATGATGGGGTCCTCCTTGACCCAATGAATGCAACATATAGCATGGGCGCATGGAATGCCCCTTAACTCCCAATATCTGCAACTACATGTTCTGTGAAGTACATCGACCACAAACCTGCTTCCCAAGTCTGTGACCTCGAATTGATACTTCCCTGCATGCCTAAGAGTGCATCTCTTGGACTTCTTCTTGTTCTCTTCGACCACCTCCCTTATCCGAGGGCATAACGTATCAGTTCTATTTGAAAATAACTCCCTTTTTTTTGCTACCCTTTGCATTATTGCACCTCTGACTTCCTCCAGCATGTCGATGATTGGCTTAGACCTGGCCTGCATGATGTAGTTGTTGAAGCACTCGCAAATGTTGTTGTCGATCACCTCACACCTTCTGTCCTCATTAATGTACGCCCTGCAAAACTTCTTTATACCTATATCTTCGAAGTCTTGAGCAGCTTGTGGGTTCACACTGCTCATCTCCCTCATCAGCCATTGGAAATCTTCGTGCGTGGTGGCCTTCGCAGCTTTCCAGAATAAGTTCTTCAAAAATGCCGTGGAATGTCCTTTCTTCTTCCAATTCGCGTAGATATGCCGAGCACAATTCCTATGCTCCGCATTGGGCAATAAGGAGGACACTGCGTTCTCTAGTCCCTGCACAATGTTAGACGGTACGCATCTATTAATGTACTACACGTGTCTAACAGTAAGCGATAAGAGTCCAAAGAAATAAATTAAGTACCTTCTGCTGATCGCTAATAATCGTCCAGCCATTTCCGTCCACCATTCCTAGATCATTCATCAGTAGCTGAATAAACCACGTCCACGAAGATTGATTTTCACCTTCAACTACCGCCCAGGCGATGGGGAACATTTGATTATTCCCGTCCTTGCCGACAGCACTCAATAGTTGGCCTTTCAGTTCGGTCTTCAAAAAACATCCGTCCATTCCAATGACTCGTCTACAGCCTTCAAGGAACCCTCTTGCTATCGAATCGAAACATATGTAGAGCCTCTTAAACCTAACCAAGGAATCTGGGGTCGCTCTATCGAGAACCAACTCAAAAGTACCACGCCTATTTACCCTCTTTAACTCGGCAACATATGCGGGAAGCATGTGGTAATGGTCGTCCAATGTTCCTAGAAGCTTCGTGCGCGCCTCGGCTCTGGCTCTATAGCATGTTTGTTTTGAAACAGTGATTCCGAACAGATCATTTATTTCCCGCATCATATCTGTCACCTTCATATCCAAATTCATTCGAATTTTCTCCAAGAAGTGTTTCGCAACCCAGTGATAATCAGCTTGGCTATTCCTCGGCGTCCTGCTGCACATATGAGTATCATTAAGCGTTTTCACAACAAACGCCTCTCTCCTAGCATCCAAACTAGCATATATCCTCCACGGACAGTTTCCCTTGCAGACGACCTCCACTTTCTGGTCACCGGACCTCGGAAAAGTGATGTTGAATCCGTTCCAAATAGCGTGGTCCTTCACAGCTGCCCTAAATTGCGACGCCGATTCAAACTTCATGCCCACTTGAAATATAAAACTCTCATTGGGGCATCTCGGATCATACGTATTGCCCCTATATCTGTACCTTCGATTTTCATCATCGTCATCGGTACTATCGGGGGTTAACATATCATCCTCTGAATTGTCATACTCGCTATGATCTACCAATTCGTCATTCCATTCCTCACCGGAATATTCGTCTGGTGCACTTAAATACATGTCACTTTCCTCAACTTCCTTACAGATATCATATTCTGAGTCATCATCGCTATTATACTCAAAACCGAACACCTTGCACTCGTCATCGGCCCTGTTAAGTGACGGATGGTAAATAGTAATAGAACATGCATTAACACCATAAATTTTCGTCATGCAGGTTTTATAAAAAGATTATACAACCCACAGACATATTTATAACTCTGCAGAGAGTTCAACGCCAAAAAAAGTACATTACCAATTTTAAAAATAATTTGAATCATCAACGCGAAGAGGGTTAGTATTGCGATGTGCAAATATATCTCAAATAACATTGGAAATAATTAAAAATTAAAATTATAAGACGTGCAGGACAAATAGAGATAATAAAATCTTACATTACTTGAATCCAAGCGTCCACTGTCGAAGAAGAGAAGAACGCCTAAAAGCGCAAAAAATAGATGACTATGATGAGAAGAGGACAACTCTTCATATTTTTCATAACAGAAAGCAAAACAAATTCAAAATAAATTAAATAGGGATCACACTTCTTGTTCTCACCAATAAGTATGAGAAAGAAACACCATATCCTCCGTGATCAATAGAGAAACACCAACATCTTTGTCATGAAAATAATCTTATTCATCCAAGAGATATAAAGAGAGAGAGAGAGAGAGAGAATAATGATACACATAATAAGAGAGAATTGCACGAGTGAACTCAAAACATTTATACCAAGCGAGAGAAAGGAAATGCGGGAGAGATAACTTATACGAATGCAAGAGAGAGAACGACACAAATTTAAAAAATAAACATGGTAAGATGAAAAGAAGAGAGAGAAAGTTAACTTTTACACCGAGTCAAAAAACGCAGCTCACCGTAAACATCATTTATGGCAGAGAGGAACTGAAATTTTGAAATGCCATTGTATGAGATGTTTAAACTGATAGAGAAAGTTACATGAGTGGAGTGTGAAAGTTCTACATGAAGGCAAAAGTAACAGTCATAAATAATCTTCAATGAAGAGAGAGAGAGACTAAAATTATCCAAATGTCATTGAACAAGATGTCAAAACTGATAGAGAAATTTAAACGAATGTAGTCTGCAAGTTTTACACGGAGACAAAAAACAACAGCCCAAGCGAATCTTCATTTAAGAGAGAGACTGCAATTTCCCAATGTCTTGTTAATCAAAAGAGCAACTCAAGGAAATCTTCCTTTAAGAGAGAAAGAGATCGTAAAATTTTCAACTGTCATTAAACAAGATGTGAAAAATGAGAGAAAGCTGCAAGAATGGAGTTTGAAAGTTTTACATAGAGACAACCAAACAGCCCAAGGTAGTCTTCATTAAAGGGAGAGAGACTGCACAGCTTTCCAAATGTTACTGAACAGAATGCTAAAAATTAATAGCAGCCCTGGGTAATCTTTATTTAAGAGAGGGACAGAGATAAGAACTTTCAAAAGTCATTGAACAAGATCTTAAAATTGACAGAGAAAGTTACATATGGGCTTCAAGAGAAAGAGAGAAGATCATCGGTATTTTGAGAAGCAGTAATGCATGTCCATTTGGAGAGAGAGAAAGAAACCCACATGTAGCTAAAGAATGCGGTAAACCATGAAATCTAGAGGGAGACACAGAAAGTTACATGAATCGAAGAGAGAATGGGCTTCAAGATAAAGATAGAAGATCATCGGTATTTTGAGAAGCAGTAATGTATGTCCATCTAGAGAGAGAGAGAAAGCAACCCACACGTAGCTAAAAAAGCAGTAAACCATGAAATCTAGAGAGAGAGAAAGCAACCCACACGTAGCTAAAAAAGCAGTAAACCATGAAATCTAGAGAGAGATAGAGAAAGTTACACATAGCTAAAAAAGCAGTAAACCCTACCTCGTGGAACTCCCGTAGCCAGGAAGAAGCTCGCAACGATTCCCGTAGCCAAGAAGAAGCCCCTTCTCCCTCGCGCCCTTTCTTCCTCCTTCTCCACCGTCTCCTTCTCCTTCGTCGCCTTTCTCAGCTCTCTCCCGGGTGACTCACATTGGGCGGGCTAAAATCTTTCTTTCTTCAAATCGCGCAGTGACGTGGAATCCACGCGGCTGCCACGTGGATTCCGCCTAGGTGGACTCCGCCGGAACTCCACCTGGCAGCCACGTAGACTCCACGTCACAGGCTGCGGACCAAATGGGACTTCGGGCTGTGTCGCGGCAAAAAAAACGTAAGGGCTGTAACTCGAATTTTCGAAAAAGTTCGGGCCACACCGTGATATAACCCCTTATAATAACGTTATAACGGCTTTCAGTTTTCGAATCTTACTATTTTTAGCAATACCATACATTATATAGTACGCACCAATGTAGTAAATCAGTGGATAACAAAGATCTTGTGTCTCTTCTTTCTCTCCCTCTCTATCTCTCCTTCTTCTCTCTTCTCTTTTCTTTTCTTTCAAGCTACACTCGCGCGCTTACACAGTCCTTGTCCCCGGCAGCGACGACGGCCAGCGATGACAGCGTGTTACAGAATAGGAAAGCCACTGTGGGCACAGACCAAGAGTTCTCTTCTTCGCGGTGGACTCTGCAGGAGGTGCCGCAGTGCACTCTGCAGGAGGTGCCGCAGTAGTCGCCGCAGGGCGAGGGGAAGGAGATCGTCCTCCTCGTGATGGGGTTGACAGAGTAGACCGCGCCGGCCTTGTCCTCTATCATCATACATCCTCTCGAAGACCCGACGACGCTCAGATCCGTTGTGGAGGTCAGCGCAGCGTGGGCCGTGGAGAAGGAATAGGTACGCGAGAACTTCTCTGAGAAGCTCGGGAAATCACAGCGTTCGTCATAGAGCGTCTTGTCGCCGCACTGAGGAAGAATAATCCACAGGGACGGGGCCGCGGCTGAGGAAATTTGAAGTGCTGAGGATGGTGAGGAGCTCGCAGGGGAAGATGTTGTGGGCGAAAACCAAGGGTCTCGACGGGCATGCTCTCCTGATCGGAAAAGATGACATGGCGGTGCTGCCCGTGGCCCAGTTCCCAGAGCTGAAGCTCGACTGCTTCTTCAGCATTGAATGGGATAAACGCCGCAGAAATATGAATCTCGTCGAGACCAATCTGGCGACCTGGAAGGTGACTTGGGAGCAGGTATCCTTTGCTAATGTCTACGTGGACTGGTTTATTCCAAATCGCGAGGCCTGGGACTGTTGATTCGTAGTAACATAGATCTGTGTTCTCACCGTTGCCAAGATTTCTCAATAAAAAGATTTCTCTCTGAGTTTTTTCCCGGCATGCCCTGATGCCGTAAGTCAAAACTTTGTATGTTCACGTGCTCTAGAACCCTACTTTAACTATTTTGTTTTTTACTAATATGGTTTTGATTTAGTCAATCCATGAAGGAAACAGTATATTTATCTACGAAAGTTGATGGTTTTCATTCCGCTAATTAATCTTTGTGTTGAGTGTCGAGGGTATTCGGAAGCACGCTTGGACGAAGAAACGCATAAGATCGAGGGAGAATGAGAGACTTGATCTCTCCACACAAGCCTTCACAAGAGAGAGAGGGAGAGCGAGAGAGAGATCTTGAAGAGAGTGAGGAAACAATACTTTCTCATAATAATGAAATGAACCCTTACAAGTGCTTAAATAAGAAAAACAAGGAAAGAGAAATTCCTACTCCAAAGGGATAACATGTGGTCCTCCTAAAAGAAAGGCCACATTCATAGAGGTATGAGAATAGGGCCACTCCTAAACGTCCTCCCCGTAAGGAGGAAGGGAGGAGAACGTGTCAGCAAGGTGGCTGACGCATCTTCCAACACTTCGCCATAAATGTTGGCTTTCATATTAATATTTGAATTTGGTATTTCGTGGAAAATAGTCACCAATCTTATAATAGGATGTACCGGACAAAGTTTTGACCGTAACAAGTTTACCAGTTGGTTAAGGTTTTCCAAAAACACATCCGGAAAATATCATGATGGTTACTTTTTATCATGAGAATAGAATACGTTATTTCCGATGGCTTCTTCCCAACTGATATGATTCATATCAAGTCTTTGAGACCTTATTATGCAGCGTAGGGTGAGAGCGAGCGTTCGGTCTGTTCTGTTTGAAACATTTGAAGTCTATAAAAACACTGCACTTTGAACTTTTCTCATAAGAAACGAGCTATCGGGGAAGAATAAAGAGACGAAGACCTTCATCATTGGCGATTTCACATAATGGCTACCTTGTTTTGTGATCTTTATTTCCACAGTGCCTTTCATGTATTATTTATCGTCCATAGAAAGTGACCTTGTGCCTAAAAAAAGTCCGAGAGTAGGAAAGAAAGGGCCTGACAAGTCGTATCAGATCATCCCTTGATCGGTTCTTGAGCTGTATTTTCAAACATCAAGAGCAGGATGCAATATATTTCAATTCAAACACAGCTGATACAACGTTATGGTACGAGTGATGTATTTGTCCAAAGTAAACATTCCACGACCTAACTATAAAAGTAGTGATTTGGAAATCTTGAGTGAATCTGTCAAGATATTTTATTTGCTAAATTTCAAGAAATCTGAGAGGTTATTTTAATCTATGCGTTGTAAAAAATATGTTTATGACCATAAGAAGTTTTCTTTCTAATCTTATTTAAGTCTTTCTACGAGGGCAGGGTAACATTTATTCAGCAAATCGATAAAAATTAATTGGCAAAACTACATCAGCTATGTTCTCGTAATTCATTGAAAAGACGGTTAGCCATGCATGAAATTGAAACATTAAACATGCCCAGATTTGAATCCTATGAACTACTAAACGCTATTTTTTACTAGTTGTCAACACTCATCCCTGTGGTTCATTTGACGACAATGAACGTCTTATTAATAATTAATGTTGACGCTCTTAGTGCAATTACATCATACTCCTATGAAAAAATAACTACATTAGAAGTCGTGGGAAGTCCAAGAGTTGAACAGAAGGGACATTTAAGAATACTATTAAGTTTTCATTGTATATACTGAAATATCAGCGTATGACAGCACTGGTTATTTTTTAAATCACAAATTTATTAGAAGGCTCGTAGAGCGGGAAGTACTGCACGAATACGCCAAAACATTATTTTATTTGACGAATGTTATCCAATGTGATAACATACTTCAAATTTAATTATTTTGATTTGCATGTAATATTTGAAAAGGTTGATATATTTTTTAATTTCAATATAATATTTGCATTCGTCCAAATTTTGATATAAATTTTAGATTGCATTTCACTCTTGCTTGTGGATATATTTTTACTAAGTTGTTTAAATTATTTGATCATTGTTAAAAACTGCAATGAGTTAATATAATCAGTGACCCATGAGTATGAATTGAATGCCAATGTCAAACCAAGTCAATTTACATGGATTCCATGATAGTTTTATAGGTTACCAATTATATTTCAACTGGGTTAAAATAGGTTTTTTATTGATTTAAATTTTAAAAAAACTCAGAAGAAATCCCTAAAAATTTATTATTCAAACATGGTCATTCTAACATCTAAATTTTATAAAATGAACTAAGATCCGTATCTGTCATTTTTGGTGATAAAATAATTCAAAACATTTATAAAACCCGAGAAAGGTGTATTACATCTTTGATTCAATTTATGATATTTAAAACAGCAAGAGAATTCTGAAGTTTAAAGTGATTCCTCCTTGTGGATAAACCCCTTTCTTTCCCTATACATATTATAGAGTAGTCAAGTGGAATTTTATATAAACCTTAAATGTGGTTCAGCCTACATCAAAACAATAGCATAAACCCTACATTTTGGACTTATCAACTGGCGCCATTGCCGGGAATGGGCCCTTCGGCTGGGTGGCCCAGTCCAAGCCAGTTCAGACTAGGGAACGGCACCCGCCATCCGTCACGTCACACGTCACGGTGAAGGATGATGTCACGGTGATGGTGACAAATTTGGTGCCTTGTGACGGTGATGGTGACGGGGCTCCTCGGACGTGTGAGGTGACAGGACGGTTGTCACGAATGATGGTCGGATTTTAGAAACATTTAAAAATGATCAAAAAACAATCTCAATCTCTCTCTTGTTCGCTCTCTCCCACTACATATATATCAGACAAAAAGACCAAGCCAAGATTTAAGAATCGAGCCATGAGGTTATTATTTTGAGCAAAATTCAATTGTAAAATACGTTTCTTGCAATCGGATTGGGGTGGAGAATACAGATCTCTTCACCAAGCTCTATGAGGGGAGGGCATCCAGCATCGCATTTCATGTCCTCGTGCCCACCACCAAAATGGAGTTGCAGAGCGCAAGTATCAACATATCATTGAAACAGTCTTCTCAAGGATGCATCATGAAGCTATTCCACAGTGATGCTGGGATGAATCACTGGCAACCGCATCTTATCATAAATCGTCTTCCCATGGCACAAACTACACTTAAAATCACCCTATGAGTTATTGTATACTCAACCTCCAAATTATTCTTTTCGTAAATGTTTTGGATGCTTGTGTCTTCCTAATCTCAGGTCGTATGTTGTCTCAAAACTAAGCTCTTGATCCGAATGATGTGTCTTCCTTGACACAGGGCTCATCATCATGGCTACAAATGTCTCAATCTTCGAACTAATCGAATTGTCATTTCTAGAGAAGTTATGTTTGATGAAAACGTGTATCCCTTTTCGTCTATGACTGCCTGCGTAACACCTTTGCCCAATAACCAACCAAACTTTGCTACACCGCAACAACTCCCAACATCAATTCTGCCCAGCTTGCCAATTACCTCAAGAGGAACCCTCCTTCCACAACACCTCATCAGCTCAGCATTTTCAGGAAAGTTCAACCACTATATCTTCTCCACTTCCTGATGTCACACCATCTAGAACACACTCTTCACCTAAAAATTCATCACCACCAAATTCTTCTACACCTCGAAAATGTTTCCAAAAAAATTCTGAGCTTTACTCTATGCCTAAAAAATATCCACTCTCATCATGTTATACATCTTCCACTGCTCCAACAGAACAAAAAACTGCTGTATCAGCTCTTCAAAATTCCCTCTGGTGAAAATCCATGAGCGACAAATATTCTGCTCTTATTCAGAATCACACATGGCATCTCATTTCTCCACATCCCAACATAAAATTAGTTGGGTACAAGTAGGTCTTTTGTACAAAACTCAAACCAGATGGGTCTATTGATCGCTACAAGGCTCATCTAGTTTCATTAGAGACATTTGAAACATCTGATTTTCTATATTAAGCTTGCTAATAAAAATAAATTTTAAGTATAAAAAGTTAACTCTCTTCTCCATAAGAAAATAAACTTTTCACAACTAAAATTTACTAACTAGATGAAACTAAACTCCTCGCTTTTGCCTTACTGGCAGTGGTGTCCCTAATAAGCTGAAATATACCATAATTAAGTAGCTTAATCACTATTGTTGTTTTTAATAAACTTATAAAATAATATTTATTATGAACCCTCTATATCAAGATGTAAATTATACGTATAGGGGTCATCCACATGGAAGCAGAGTTCAAGGATTCAATTCAAGATAATTAAAATGGAATTTTTATAGATGTAATCTGGATTAGACATGAAATCAGCTCTACAAGATTAAATAGGGATGATCTCTATTGATTTCATTTCTAAATAAAAGAGAAGATATTTAGGTACCATATGGGAAATAATTGAGAAGAGGGAGGTATGAGAGATGAGATAATATGAAGAGAATACAGGCCCTCACTTCATTTAACTTGGTCCTCACAAGGATATCCAGAACCATAAGTGTAATGAGACAATAATAGTACTTAATATAGGGTTTTTAACTAATAACGGTCGGTGAAGAATGTAGAGATTTAGAGGGAAATCAAGGGCAGTTAAGCAATCTAATTTGTAGGGTATTTTCATGTCTGATAATAGAATCTAATGAGTAGCTAACTTATTTCTTCAATCAAGACAATGGCTAGTGCATTTCGCCCTTGACAAGGTGATTTAAAAGAACACAAATCAAGATGAATGAAGAAAAATACTAAAAATCAAATAAAATACCACGATAAAATTTGATCTAAGGTGAGCTCCCCTCTGAATGCAGACTATGGTCAAGCATCCAATAATAAAAAAGAGAGAAAATTAGGGATTTATACCTTGGGTAGAGGGTGAGACAATTCCACTTTCCCCATAAGTATTACTTATTGTATTTAATTTTGGGGATCCTCTTATCGATCCATCCATCCGGATGGAAAGAGGATTTAATGAAGAACTAGCCCTCAAAATTTGAGTTCCATCCGACGGTCGGATATTCAGATGTTAAGGTTTGAATCTGGAGCAATGTAAGGAGTTTAATCCTTTTGGCCTTCTCTCTCTCTCTCAATTAAATTTTCAGAAAAACCCCCTCTGATTTTGCAAAACTTTATTTGGACGCCGTCCTATAAATATTTGAATATATGCCCCTCCAATCCTATTTCACCTGGAAAATTGCAAAAAAAACCTATGTTCTTCCAAAACAAGTTAAAATACCGAAAACTTCAATAAAATAGGAGATTTACGCCTGCAAAAACTACCTAGAGCAGTTCTAGAGCCCTTTTCTTCATGTTCTCCACATAATAATTTTTAGAAAATTCCAGAAAATTCAGTAAAATCAGGAAATTTCAGGAGAATATACTAAAGACAAATTTGTTTCATTTTTATTATGACAATATGCAATTATAATCATTTGAGTGCAAATAAAAGTGCAATATGTATAAAAATGCAATAAGTAATAATGTGCATTGCATGTTATCACCCTATTATATGATTTAGTTTCTAAATTAATCATAGACATATAACTAAATATAATGGTTAAATAAAGATATAATACTAGCCGTTAAAATATTCCCTATTCAGATTTAATCATATCCATCTATCATATGGGTACCTCTTAAATTGTGCTTATTCTTGAGTATAATGTGTCCTTGATCTTCCGGGAGACTCATAAACTTTGAGGCCCAGCTACTTCAAATAATAATATGGCATGGGCAGGTGTTTGATGAAAATATTATATTGATATTCATTCAATATTTTAAAATAATGAACCAATTCATCACATCTCCAAAGTATTCTTGCATAATCCAAGCCAGACTGCTTGATCCAGATGTATCCGAGACTGAAAGGGATCATTTAGCCCGGTTTAATCATATGATATAAAGCCTTCTTTGGTTGAATAATCTTCTGATAACTGGAGCTGAGAACTGGATTCTAGCTACTTTGATTAACCCACATCTTAAACCTTTTTTAAGCACCTCTTCATTTCCTCAACTCAAGCTATTGATTCAATCCACAAAAAAAGAAAAATTCAACTATAGTGCTCTCTTAGTCTTACTAATTTCCAGCCCTCTAAAAAATAAATGCATTCCCTATGTAAAACTGTTCAAATTTATCTGAATTCTCTCAAGGGAGAAGGTTTTCAGGTTACTGGTTCAAAAAAGTAATGGTGTTACATTCACATATATTTAAAATGTTGTATCCATCATACTCTAGTTAGGTAATTTTCCATGTCAAATTAATCACCAATGAATTAGTAAGTGATTTCATAAAACAGTTTCCATTAAACATGTCTAAACGAAGTATTAATCTAGATTCAGAAAAAGAGATGAAATCTAGTTTTCAGATAATCCTATGAGTTGCATAACTCAGTTTTTACTCATGATGAGAAAATAAATATTAAATGATCCCACAAGATTTTTACAATTTTCTTTCCTTCAACCTGGGAAATAAAAATTTAGTTATTATATGATATACATTTTGTTGTGAATTCCATGTTTTATTTATATGTAATAATATATCAATGTTAGACATATTTTCAGACACGATTACAAAAAGATTAAAACATTTTCCTTCAAATAAATGTTAAAATGCTCCCCAAGTAATTTTTCCAAAGTATAATTCAGTTTTTGCTCTCAAAGAGACATCTATGTTGAACCTTACCAATATCCATTATTTTTTGTTGGATATTTAAAGACAAGAATTCAATGTCTCATGTTTACCCAGAGCAAGACAACATTAAAGACAAGAATAAAAGATTTCTTCATAATTCATGGTCCATTTCATGGCTTAAACACGACGACATAAAAATAAGGACTTTAATTTAACATAAATGAGAAATAGAGGAAACAAATTACTTCACCTTCACATAATAATTTAAAAATGGCATCAATGTGCTTCCCTAATTTTTATTTCACGAATAAGTTTGTGCTCCATAATAAAAAGAATCAAATTTAAATTTTAAGCACAATTAGCTGAATATATTTCACATTTTATAACTCACATCTCATTATTTCATAACTCCTCAGAAAATTCTAATATAATATATAAGACACAATTACAAGCCAAGGAACATACTTTGGGTTATTCATATTTACTCCCTGCTATCTTAAGAGAATGTTCAACCTTCTTCTTCCATTGGCCTTCCTGAAAAGATACCACGAGTCATATTTAAACATATATTTCCATAGCTAGAGCAAGATTTTTATAATCTTCTGAAACATAAATCAAGATCCAAACAAACACTTAAACATATATTTCCATATATTCAAACATATATTTCCATAACTACAGCAAGATTTTTATAATCTTCTGAAACATAAATCTAGATCCAAATAAACACTTAAACATATATTTCCATATATTCAAACATATATATACATAGCTACAGCAAGATTTTATAATCTTCTGAAACATAAATCTAGATCCAAACAAACACTTAAACGTATAATTCCATATATTCAAACATATATTTCCATAGCTATAGCAAGATTTTTACAATCCTCTGAAACATAAATCTAGATCCAAACAAACACTTATTTAGTTCAACCTTAGTGGCACATTATTTTCAGGCTAATTCTTTAGTGCACACCAAATCATTCAATTAATTCGCTATGATTTCCTGAATTATATGGAAAAGACAAGAACAATGTAATGTTGAAATATGAAAGACTCCACTCCGTTAACATTTTATCTGATCAGGTCATTAAAACTATAAGCCTTCAGTATTGAAAACAAATCAATAACATCACTTAACGCATTCATTAAATTTTTTTTGGTGATAACTCTCATTCTTATGACAGATAAAAACCTTAGAAATATGAATTATCTTTGGATTCGAGTTCTTGCCCACGAAGCTATGGAAGCGAGAGAGATTAGAATAAGTACCCGGATAAGTGAGGAGTTAATCCCCAGCTTCCATCATCCAAGAAAAAGAAGACGAAAGTGATGGCTGGCTATATTTGTTGATCCTATAGTTAGGAGTATAAACTTACTCTCGCTTCGTCTTTCTAAAGTACCAAAGCTTCTCTGACAACCCTACAAGAAGAAATATCCATCAGTGTTGTGAAATTTGAAGAAAGAAAATATCTTAAAACTACGAGTTTAACCTTCCCAAATGAGTTAGTTCTGGCTCTTCGAGAAGCAACTCCTGTAGCGGTCTTTGAGTCATTTCCCTGATAACAGAAAACACAAGGCATTAGTTTACTTTAAAATAAAAATTGCCGGGATTTTTAAGTAGAGCTAATGTAAGCCGATAATTCATGTTGAATATTTTATCAAAGGCATACGAAAAGTGAACAGACTCTGCATAAAGGCTGGTTGAGACCTACAGATCTCGGCAATTTCCAGAGTAGAAGAAAAAGGGAATGATGTTTAAAAATGGATTAATAATCCATTTTTAGCTTTTCAGATATGCATCGATCTGACATTGCATCTGGGTTAATAAGAAATAAATCAAAGCAGGGTTAGGGTTTTATAATCTGATATCTGTAATTCTAGATGTAGCCTGCAGTTTTTTCCAAGACGAAGAGTGGAATAAAATCACAACTGTACGGACTAAATCTTGTGAGAAAATGATCCTGGGAAGCTGCCAACATGGGTTTGACTCATAATAAATAAAGGTTCTTTGAAAATTAGTGTCCTCAAAAGATCACAGTTCCAAAAAATTTCCTCTGAAGTTTAATCCTTCGGAGATTCCTGAAGAGATTCATATCCCAAAGCATGAATCTATGTAACACAAGCAGAACAGGACGACAGAGCTGGAAATAAAATTTCAAAGATGAAACAATGGGAAAAAAATGTATGTTGCCGTATCAGGAAAAAATTATTATTCAATCCCACTATAAATAATTCCAAATATTTAACATCGAACCACAAAAGTTTGAGAGAATCCAGAAAAATTAAAATAGTTCTCGCTGCAACGTTTGTAGCCAGAATTTTCATCCAACGAACTTAATAAATTTCAACTTATTCTACAGTCCACGAATGAGTAATGATTGCATTATCACACTTAAGAGTTCAAAAATAACAAAAAAAACTGCATAAATCAACAGCCAAATAGTTTTAAATAAAGAAGACTCCTGTCAAGTGAAAGACATGCCATAGTCAGAGAAATGTCTTCCAAAAATACTAAACACAACAAGCAGAACAATCTCCCGCGATCAGGGTCACATTTAAATAATCCCATGAAAAGCCCATATATCTAAATGCGATTTTTAAGCCCATATATGTAAATGCAAAAACCCATTCATTAATTCCCCAGCATAAAATCAGTGACTAAAGGAATCAAAAAGGCTTTGAATCTGTCACCCGAGTTGACATAAGAATTCCAGAATTCAACAATTAAGAATGCCAAGTTTTTCATCATTCGTAATAAAATAAACATTAAAATAACAAAACACATTTTAGATTTTACTCCTAAAAAAATCAAAAGTACTAAGTAACTTATCTTTACTGTGCAGTTCCGGATATTGTACTGATTCTTTTTGAATTTAAGGGGGGCCGGCGGAAAAGGGGATGAGATTGATTAATGTAGAGGTTATACATAGTCGAAACCCACCGATATGACAACCAGATCAAAGATGATTCTATCACAATAAAGATAGTTAGAACTAGGGCTAATACCGTAATTTCCTTCCTTATATTTCCTATTCCTTATAAATAATGGAAGGGAACTCTCTAATCAACCAGAGTTTGATCTCTTCTTTCTCTCACTTCCGCACTCTTTATCCTTCCCTATGGAGTTCAACAAGTAGTTCAGAAAGTCCACCTGTTATCAATAGAAAGCCTTTTAAAGAATGAAATCCTCCTAAGATCCAAAATATGCAACAAGGAAAGGAAGTTCTTCTCGAAACTTGAAACACAAGTAGAAAAACCTTCAAAAATCAAGGCCGGCTTATAATATCTAGATTAAAGCTGTTGAATGAGATCATAAACATGTCATTTAACTAAACTATATTCCTTGTTGTTCAAAAAGCTGTTGAATGAGATCAATCACCAGTCCAGCCGTCGGATATCATCGAGAATCAAATTGAAAACAAGGTGCAAACGATTTAAACACAAATATACAATTTTAAGGTCCTTTCATAAAAAATTAAAATAGATATACGGTTTGGCATGTCCCAATTAAGTGTAATTTTGATGTTGACAGTTTGCTGAAGACGCTGTCAAACGTGCATACTAAAAGAAAGTTTCTGTCAATGTCATCATGACGGTTAACTGGACTGGTCAAGGTTGACATTGAGTAGGGCAATGGCATTGATAGGATTGACTATGTTTTAACACAAATTTTACTTGATGACACCTGATATTGACAGACTATGTCAACGGCCTGTTAAGTCCCTCCATCGTAAACGTCAATGTCATTCACTCCAAATTTTGTTCAATTCATTGGTCTGACAATACTGTTGACTAGTGACAAACTCTAAATACATCTTCAACACAGGCAATGTGAAGGCATCATTTTCCCAGAGATGTTATACAGAGATAAAGAAACTCACCTGTTATCGACAGCAAGAAGTCGGTTATGAAGTAGATAGTCAGAACCCACATATGTGACAACCAGAGAGCCAGCATCTGGATGAGGCCAGCTCCGAGAAGTTGGAAACCGAAGAACAAATGTCCCAGGCTCTAATGCCCCCCTTATGCCTTTAAGTGAAGCCTCAGCCTCCTCTTTTGTGATAATTCCTTCAATCCAAACGGGAGAAGTGGATTCCCATAGCCCCCTTATATGGTCCATAGACAATGAAATGAGCACTGGGTATAACCAATGCCACATCCGGTCAAAGTCCTCTCGTCCCAGGTCATCACTGCATCCAGAGATTCTTCTAAGAACCTCAAAATCCTAGGAAAAGAACAAATAGTTAAGACTACGGAGGAAAATTAATGCATTATTCTCTTCTGTAAAGGTTGCATTTCTCAGTCATTGCTCAGAAGAAACTTGAAAGATCTCTCTCTCCCCCTTTCTCTCTCTTTGAATCACTACATGTCTCTATCTGAAAATCTATTTCTCTATAACTCTCGCTTCCCTCTGCCACCCTCTCTGGCAACCCCCACCCTAGTAATCTCTCTCTCTCTCTTTCCCTAGTAATCTCTCTCTCTCTTAATATAATTCACTCAAACTTTAGCCCACTCTTCACTGATTTTTTTTTATATATATAAATGAAAATCATCTGCATTTCAGTGGAGATCCAAGAATGGGCTGCACCTTCCCAGAGAGGCCTCTCCTTGTAGAACGAGAAAGCTTCCTAAATTTTCTGTCAATCTCGGGAACCATATCTGACCACCTCACATGGTTGTCATCACGGGAAATACTTCTCCATGAATTGTCTCCCTCGCTTATGAGTTTCTTTGAAATCAATATCTGGCGCCTGATGGAAGTAAAGCAAAATGTTTGGAAGAAAATTTCATTTTTAACATATTCTAATAAACACAACATGAATGAATAAGATATGATACATACCGATGATGATAACAGCCTGTAAACAACGAGACCTGCTCTGCAAAATACATTATGTCTTCGTCACAGGCAAAAGATAATACATCCCTCAGAATAAGGGATCTCTCCTCTGTTCCCTCCATACAGTATTTGAAAACAATTGCATCAGATATCGTTTGCCTAAAAGCTGAATTTCTTGCATCAGTACTCTCAGAATCTGATAGAACAGCCTCCTGTCCCCCGTTAGCTTCAAATCTTCCACCCTGCATTTCACGTAAATTCTTAAAGATATTACATGAGAACAAGGGTTCGAGGATGATGACAAGAATCTATGACAAGTCAGTCTTCCCATCATCATTGTCTGTAGACAGAATGACGAGGACGAAATCATCATCGTCATCCTAGCAACGAACAAATGACAAGGAGATGACAACTCTTCACCGATGTTCCTAATCTGAAAGAGTAAAAACAGAGTGTGATGATAGAAAGATGATGAATCGTCATACACATCTATCATCAATTTGGAGATAATTCCAATGACAGTGATGGAAGATTATGAGAACAGCTCTTCACTGCCCCTGGTCATATGACAGAGTAAAACATAGTCCGGTAGGAGGAAGAATATGAGTTATCATCCCCATCAATGATCGATTCGCAGGCAAAGGATGATGACAAAGGCAAACTTGTCATCATCATTGATACACAATTCTTGTATCAAGATCTTGAACAGAATATGATTAATGAAAATCCAGATTCAAGAATTCCAATTGAAGAAGAATCATACAAGAACTCTGAATTCTATCTCTTGTCAGTGAATAGTAGGACGGAAAGATAGGTAAAAGTTATGGAGGATGGACTTGTCGTCTCTCCCCCCTCAATGGAGGAACCACCCCTCAACCTATCCTCTCTCTGGCCATGGAAGACTCCCGCTGCTATGGCCTTTGGTCCTCTGACCATGCTCATTGGTTTCTGATCTACAAGAATGACTCTATGAGTCCTTTCCCACACAGGTTATCTTTTTTACAGGATTCCGCATGTGCGATGTTCCTGCACATGTCCCATGTGGTGGCTTTCTTCCCTTGAAGCACCAACAGTACGTCCATGTTGAAGAATGTATTGTCAATCCAGAGGAAATAAATGATGTGTATGATGACAACAGGTCATCATCATCATGTCCATTCCTGAGGAGACAGAATACCTTAATAGGGGCTCTAGAATTTTTTAAAGCTAAAATAAAACCAGACATACATTGATTGTCATGCTTTGGAAGTTCTCATTAGCTTCAGCTCTGGCATGTGAGTCATCACGGAAGTAATTGAGGTTCTTGGAGGGGCAGTTGCTCTTGGAATCGCTCTCGTTTGACAGCTGCCGCACATCATTTTCTCCAGCTGAGTGGCTTCGTTTTCTCCCTTGTACAACAGAGCCCCTACTATGGCGTGTCCTTGATATGCAGCGGATTGGAGGGGAATGCACTTCTAGAAAAGGGTATCTTTGTCCACCTGATGAATAAATATGGACACGAAACAACCGGTTTTCACATTTTGAAGAGAGCTGCAGAAGAAAATATAAGGAAATGGGAGTCAGTTATTAGACTTTGTTGTATCTCAGATAATTTACAATAAATAAAGAAAATAACAAATTTGTCATTGTTTCTATTCAAAGGATCTATATAATTTTGATTTTTATCATTAATCAAAGTTGAAAACCACATTAGATCAACTTGCACAGCAACATGTAAGCACAAGAAATAGAATGGATCAACTTGGAAGTCTACCATACATGGAGACTGGATATAATATTTTAATATAGAAGTCCACCATTAAAACAATTCTGAGCAGATAACCCAAAGAGTGAAGAGAGCCTGCTTAACCCTAGAAGAATATCAAGAAAGGCCATTAAAAATCTTTAATATAGAAATTAAAGGGAGGATTCAAGTATATATAGTAGTTTGGAAGTGGAAGATGGATCTAAGAAACAAGTGAAGAGAAAATGCTAAAACTTATTTTACAATAATGGCTCTGTACCTTGTATAGGGATAGGAACATTGACAAAGGGAAATTACACAAAACTCCTGATTCTAAAAAGTAGAACAAGGGAACTTATAAGATCCCAAACTACAAAATTGTTATGAATTGTGACCATCCGAATTTGAATGGTACCTGAGATATTTTTAGCTTAATTGATGCCTGTCCATCAACAAGTCTAATTCCTCTTTCTGTCGAAGCAAATTCAATACCGTCTTGGGTAATCAAAAGTGGATCCTCCAAACTGTCTAGCGCTTTTCTGACAGTTGTGCCATTGTCATCATAAACCAGGGAGGCAGCAAGCTGAATGGTAAAATACAGCAAACATAAGCGAGAAATTTCTCACATAACTCTTCAATGAAAATAAATTGAAATCGGAAAGAATTTCAAACCTCAAAATCCTTGCACACAGTACGACCTGAGGGGTCCACTAGAGCAACATCTAATGAAAATTTTCTCCGACACGATGCCTAGCATAGAATGAATTCAACAGAAATTTAAAATCAAAACCTGACTACATGAACATTATTTTTTTTCAATAAATCATACAGTTTCTGCCCCACAATTATTAATTATTTTCACAGAATTGAAATTGGACATAAGTATAAATGCAAGAAAACTGCAGTGCCCTACATAAAGTTTAGTTCCAACATCTACATACCACGTGATACGCTATAAGAGTATCAATGGGAATTGTTGACGGAATTCAAGAATAGTCGATATAATCCGACAGTATCAACCAATGTTGAACAAGAGTGAGTACTGTGAGAATAATTCGGAGATACAAGATCCCAGATGGCTTCTCTGTGATGAAGCTCCTTCGATCACGATCTGGACGACCCCGACCAATGGTGAAGCTCCTTCCTTGATCGCGATCTGGACGGCCTCTACTTGTGGCGAAGCTCCACGGATCTGACACCCCTTCCAGATTGACAGGCTGATCCCTGCCTTCTGGCCCTCCCAACGTGTCGCCATTGATCTCCTACTTTAAGAAAAGAAAGACTTACTTTCCCGATCTCCACCCCCTTTATTTATAGGGATATGCCCTTCTCGTCCAGCTTGGTCGACCCATAGGGTCAGCGGTCGGTGACCGCTCTCTGTTTCTTCTTCCTTATGTACTTCCTTGAATAGAATTTATCACCACGCAAGATGCCCTAAGTATTTCTAATATTTAATAACATTAATCACAAAAAAATATACACTTTAAATATTTCTAAGAGATGGACTTGTATGCTGAACTTGAACACTGTCTGATCATGCTAATCGTAGCACCGTAAAGGAGACAAAGATATCACAAGATGAAAAAAAGGGATGAGTGGTGTGTTCTTTTCAAGAGCACATACCAGTTTGATAAATAGTATTGTATCAAGAAATCAAACACACAAATATTTCCAAAAATGAAAAAAGCATAAACAGATTGAGTAACCCGTAAGAATGGTGGAATTCCAAGAACCAGATCAAGTATAGGATAGTGATGAGTCTTTGAGAATCTCAGAGGATTTTTTTCTTTCCTGGACAGCGGATGCTCTCCTGATGCTCAAGGATTTGGTTTGTTTGCAACTGTCAACTTCAGGAGCTTTCTTCAAGAAATTTCTGGTCTAGTGTCATGGTCATCTTGATCAAGAGACAGTTTTGGCTCAGTAAGGACTTCTCGAGCAATTTTTGGCTCCTCCAGCAAATGATTTACTGTGATAGAGTTGCAAGCTCCCTCATCTTATTTATTGATCTTGATAATGCATCTGAAACCATGTTTTTCTTCTCCGCTGTTCTATGTATTTCTATGTCAAATACCAAAAGATTTGCCAGCAATTTATGATAGTGTGACAGTACTTCTGATTGACAGTAACTTTATACTAAATTGATCAGTATAAGTGATTTTAAAGGGGTTTCTTTTTCTATCTCTCTTACATCTCTTCGTAATGGCCCATAAAGATGGGTCCATTTCAGATTCCCTCTCCTTATTTTAATAAACATCATGTAATCAATCCTAAAACAGATTATGAGGGTTGAGCTTCTGTCTGATTCCTTTGGAGACATTGCCTCCCTCTCCATTCTTGACTACTTCATGGTATCCGAGCCAAATCTTGGAGTTTTCCTCTAGATTTGATCGCCGCTCTGTCATCAAGGGTTGGTTCTTCTGTCCCCACTTTAATACAAAAGCTCCACCATCATTGTCGCCTACTCTGCTGGCATCAACCCTGATGTTGCAAACACCAAATCTGCGGCATTGATCTTCTGCTGCCTCATATCATAGCCTCTAATGACTCCACAACATCCGCTGCCAATTTTCCGCAGGGTTTATCTACTTTATTAGCATGGGACAGGCCATAGCCTTCTTGATTTCAAAACACATCAGCAACTCAAAGGGAGCAGCGAGATCCTCTCACCATTGTGTACACGAGGAGTATCAATGTGATCTCTCTCCAATCGTGTCTACTCTTCTATCTCGTGTCTTCTGCTATTCTATGATTCTGCATATTGCTGCTGAACTTGTTTCCTTTTTTGAAAGATATCATCTCACTGGGAAATTTTAATGTTTGTCAACCGCTTCCTTATTTTCAACCCCCTGAATGGGAATGGCCCGTGTTTCCTGAGAATGTTCTGCAATCAAGGAGTCCATCACAGGGACCAGAGGTGCTGGTCAAGTGGGTGAATCTAACAGAATGTCAAGCAATGTGGGAACGTGTGTATCTCCTTAAAAACAAACTTCCTGACTTCCAGCTTGAGGGCAAGCTGAATCTTGATGAGGGGAGTGTTGATACATTTCACAAGATCATACAGAAGAAAGCATAAATGCATCACCAATCAGTTAAAGACATGTGCATTCAAAGTGGCACGAGTGGAGACATTTCTTCAAATAAGTCAGAGCCATAGCAAGGCAGGGAATAGATATTTCCTCAAGAAAGCTCCTGGAGTTGCTGATTGCAGTGCAACTGATGCCTGCTGCAACGGGAGAGCAGCTGGTGTAAAGATAAGGAGCGATTACTCTCAGATTACCTAACAATAGCCTCCATCTCATACTTAATCTGGTTCTTGGAATTCTACCTTACAAACAGATAATTCAACCATAACTGGCTGCACATTTTATTCATACAATCTGATCAATCCAAAAGAGACCGAACACAAATCCTTGCGAAAATCCCTTTTAAGAATGTGGAATAGAGTCCAAAAATCAACTGATAATAGAAGAATCTAGGGTCAGGTCTGGGCCAGATTAGGAGGGACAAAAGGTGATGGAGAATGGAAGATGGATGAAGGGAATGAGAAGAGTCAGGCGACTCCTCCCCCTTCTGGTTGCAGGCCTCTCCTGTGTAACAGCCCTCAGCGCCACAGGTTGCCAAGTTGGATAACTACCTTCTTAAATATAAACCCTTCCCGTTACTTCCCGTAACCCTGAATGTATAGCAGCTCATTGCACACGAACCACCTCCCCAGCACGTGCTTCTTGCTGCCGTGCCTTCCGCTTCATTCTCCTTCGATAAGTTCTTGAGAAGAATGTATCAATAAGAAAGCAAAATTGTATGGGCAATGGGACACAGAAGTAAGGGGTCAATCAACATTTCAAAAATGTTTACAAGGAGAGATGTTACCTGACAGACATTCTACTGCGGTCGGGGAACTTAACAGCTAGCAATCCAATGAGTCAGTATGATATTTACTAATGTGCGTAAAAGATAAGCCATGAATTTATCGACTGAATAAAATTAAATAATAAAAAACAAAATAATGAATACATAAAACTTATTCAAAGCCATTTATTTCCAACAGCTGCTTTATTTAGGTTCTTTATCTGAGTTTTCATTTTCTCCATGATAAATAAATTTAGTATATAATTACAGCACAAATGTAAAATCATTTGAGTAGATGAAAGAGTGCCTCACCTTTCCACCAACAATATTCCACACACCACTGCATTCCTCATCCACGGCATCAGGAACCCGTGAGCAATCAAGAGACATCATTATTGGAAGATTCTGTGTAAACTTAGGTCAGCATAAGTATGAACTTGTGGGCAACCAAGGTAGCTTCATATTCATGGGTACCTTTGATGCTAAATCAGCTACTATCTGGTGAGATGAAAGGGGGAAAATCTGAAGGTCATGGATATAGCCCTCCAGTCGCTTGTCAGATCCATCATTTCCTGCCAAGCTTAATCCTTCAAGCATAACCTGTTCTGGAATCATCAAAATCGATGATAAAGACCTCTCTCCAATAGACTCTCCTTTGATGTGAAGAGAGATGCCACCAATAGATACCTGAGAATGTGTCATTTTTCAGGAGGGGTCTAGAAACAAAAGTAAATTCAATGAATCTAAAATTCTGACAGTACATCGAGAGTACTGAAGGATGATTTTGTTACTTTTGTGTATGCATAGAAATCATTGCAAATTTTATTTCCCATTGATCACAGATGTACAAGCTGGACGTTATTTAATCAAATAAGGCTCAGCGCCTGCAATGCCTCATCTAAAACACTTTAATGAATTATGGTAAAGGGAATATGGGTGCTTTCAGAGAACAGGCAAACAAATGCAAACAAAGAAACTATCAAAAAGAGAAAATAGATAAATTTGGTAAAGATCAGCAGCATAATAAATGGTTGCGTGAAAGTGTGCATCTAATCTTAATGTATCTGTAAAGATAATGACCAAACCATATGGAGGTGTTCGAGTTATGATCATTCCATCTCTTCCTTTCACTTATGCTCCTAACCCAGACATAACATACAGTTCGACTGGTTGAAGGGCCCTCTAGAAAAATAAAACCCTTTTATATTCAATGGCTACACAAGAAAGTTCGGGAAATAGCCTTAATATTTGACCTGCCTGAGTGTAAAATTGGTTGCCATAAACATATGTATCATGATCCAAGTAGACCCACACACAGGCGGCATCATGTGGCATGGTCCAAGTGGACCACACACAGGTTGGCCACTGAGCTACAGCCCAAGGCTATGGGCCTCCTTCTAGGGAACCCCATGTAGCTAGTGCCTGGATAATTCACTTACTTGAGGATAGATGACCAAGGTCCATTTATGATGGGGCATGCCAGTCCATTCCATCAGAGACATCGTCGGGTCCACCATCATCGTCATCGACAACCCGCCGGTTCACGTCCCGCTCGACCGGCACATCAAGGCGACAGTGAAGACATCCAGGTTTAACAGCCCGGGTGAAAGCACGACCGCACCATCGACCGTTTTCAATTTTTCGCCGGCTCGTGCTCGTTTTATTCATCATTTTTACCGTATTCGTGTTTTCATTTTCATCGCGTAGGTATCTGTAGTGTTGTGTTCGTGTTCGTATCGTCACATGTTGTGTCGAGTCATGTCGTCGAACCCGCGTCAAATCAGTTTGTATTTTGTGTTAAAGTGGGGGAGGTCCTATGTTTAAGCCCCCCCCCAGTAAGGGCACTTGTGCCCTTACTAAGGGCTCCCCTGCCCTTAGTAAGGACCATTGTGCCCCTATATATGGGGGCACGATGGTGCCCTAGCGGCCCAGACCTTGTGGAATTATCGTGAATTACATTTGTTCATCCGTTGGTCTCAACAAGAAGGGAGAGAGAAGAGGAGGTTGAGGAGGAGTGTCGTTACCCCAGCGCCACCCCCGTTTTCTTGCGCCGTCGGCCACTACCGGCGTTCTGCCGTGTGCAACCCGTGCATGATAAAGCCTCGTGCGCACGCGAGATTCGGCGAGACCCATATGACATCGACGCCGTTTGCATGCTCCACGGATGTGGTATCGCGACGCACATGACGACTGATCGGTAGAACCGCTGAAGCCATGGTTGTCCTTGCCTCCACGGATGTGGTATCGATACACCCTCTGGACCCCAAGGACGCTGACCCGGCATCCACTCTGCGCATTGTGAGAGTTGTCCGCCCGCTGTCCCATCCAGAGCCTGTGCCACCCGCCAGCTAGACGTTCCGAGACTTCTGCTGTCCGGTCTGCACCTGCCGAAATGCCGCTCGTGACTACGCCGCGGCAATAACACACAACAGCTGCTGTGCCTCGCCCACACCGAGTCCCACCGCATCCACCGCCACCGCACATGCACGTGCCGTGCCGTCGCACGCGACCGCACTTGTGCAGCGTCCGCGCCGCCCGCATCTGTCGCTGCCGCCGGACATGCCACTCCCATGCCACGGTCTCGCCTCCCGCAGTGTCACCTCCGCGTCGCCGCACTATTGCTGCCACGCCACCCGTCGCCGCGCTCCGAGTGACCCTCATCCTCGTCTCCGCTCTCCGTCCTCCCGCTCCTGCGACGCGACATCGCCGCCAATCGAGCCAAGCCGTACCCCTCAACGGCACTCCTCCGCCTATATGCCCACTCCGGCCCGTGCACCGACAAAGACACCAACGATGAACACCGTCACCGACAAGGTACGTCGTTCCCCTTGCTCATCAGTTATATTATGTCTTTCAGTATATTTTCGGCCGCACTCCACCGCGCTCGGGTTAGAATTAGGTGAGAGATTATATATCGTGAAAACTATGTCTCGAGTGAATTCCCTGGTACAGGTTGAGCCGGTCCGTTACGTGCGAGCGTCAACGGAGTTATTCCGTTCGACGTCATAGTCGTTGTCGTCTCTCCGATGAGGATCAGAAGGTCACCGTCACCCTCCTGGTCACCCACCTCAGAGCTCGGGGCTCGATGAATCCCCACTAGTCGGGGCCTGCGTGTACGTCCGCCTAGGATTCATCAAATCACGTAGTTACATCCCGTTTGGAAATTATCCATGGGACGTCACTGAAGACGACCGACATCATCTACGTATCCAAGCATCGTCTCGGTACCCCACCGGACGATGTCCCCGACGACGTCCGACATCAATTTCCTATCTTTATCATTTTATGTTAATGAACTCAGGCGCATTCCTTTATTTTAATTTTTTTCTTCTCCCAGTTTTATCTGGCTCCTACATTAAGGTGGTCATATCCTTTCTAATGATTGGAAGAGGATCAAAGACCTTGTCACATCATATCATATGCTCCTCCCTTATTCAGTTAAGTCTCTCTCTAGACAGCTCAGTTTTGTGCTGATGGAGGCAGACATTGCTGCCATTCATTCTGAATTCTGAGAAGACCACTGATGCTTTGGCACCCTATTTGAAGCCAACCCTTGGTGCCCACTGCTGTTTATGCTGATATCCAACCTTATCAATCTCAGGCTCATTCCCTTTTATATCAATCACCACCAGTTCACATGACCCTTGGTGGAGTTGATTGCATGATTCACCGCCTCTGCCATCCGCACAGCCGGCAACAGATCCACCATCACCGCATCTTCAGCTGCAACCAGCATAGGGCCCCCCACTTCATCCAGACCCATCTTGTCTGCATGTATCGATATCATATCCACACTTGCAGCCAAGACCTAAGCATAAAATATATCAGGACGTGTATGAGTAAGATACAGCAATTCTCAATAAGCTGCTGATTTATAACATGACCATCAATTTTTCCCTCTTTTTTTTTGGAAGAAAATAGGGCAGGCCACCCGGAACCGGTGACCACTAATTTTTCCCTCTTTTTTTCCCTCTTTCCCCAAGAGCCAGACAATGGTTGGAATCTATAGGGATACTCATTGCCTGACAGCCTGCATTCCAGTCTGAGTAAGTAGTTCAAGAATGTAGGTTCTGCTGACTGAGAAATATTCAACCAGAACTACCAGTAAAATCAATACCCATGAAGTACCACAGATTCCCAAGCATTTTGATATCAAATTAAAGTGATAACTTAGTCTCCATCAGATCATTCTCATTAGAATCTTTTCAACAGAAAACAGTATTCAAAATGTACAAAAAGGGTAGTTACCAGCAAATTAAGAATGTTTTAAGAACAATGTATGATCATTATTATGATGCCTGAATTAAACCCCCATCCTATGCACTAATGACTGTTTAAGGCCATAATAGTATTGGTGGGCATCTCAGTCCATACAGGGTACAGCCACTGCTAGACTGGCATCAAAATTAGAGGGGTTCGGAGTACATCTTCCAGTGATTAGGAAGAGGATCCAGGTGGAGAGAAGCAAACATTGTTCACACGCATTGGAGGGCATAAAACAATTAGATGGTCTGGACAACACGAACCCTTAGGGGAGAGGAGGCAAAGCAGAGAAAGAACTAACAATAAATTATCGTAGCGGAGGATTTTACTTTGGATTGGAGGCAATGGTCAAGACAACTGGGGCTGAAAGGGGGATGCCAACACTCCTTTCTTCCACCGGACAGCAAACAGAAGGAGACGATCAAACCAATTATTAAAATATAAGTGGGAAAGCAAGGAATTGTTGGATCAAGGGCATTAGGGGCTGCTCTAACAGAACATTTTCAAGCCTTTTCCAAACAGATTCCCTCAAGACACTAGAAATGGGGTGGTAGAGGAGACATCAAAGTGATGGGAAGACAACAGGTTGATGCCATCAAGGGGCTGAACAGAGAAGGCACGCTGGGCCCTGACGGATTTATTAGATCATCACGGCCCAGTTAGGGCTAATTTTACTAACTTATGGGCCTGAGGCCATGTACGTGTAATAGACTAATCCTAGGGATCTAATGGAAAAACTAACCTAAAATGGATTTAAATAAAGGCCCAATAAGGGCCCATTAACGACCCACTAAGGACCCATTAAGGGCCCAATAGTGAGGGGCCCATTTAGGGAATATATTAGGTCCATTAAGGACCTAATATATGCTGGGACTGATTTATATCAGGCCCAGCCTCCAACAGCTATAAATATAGCTGTTGGAAGTCCTTTTTGAAAAAGGAATCTTTTCTGCAGCTTTTTCCAACGGTCAGTTTTTGACCGTTGGACAAAAGCATTAACCTCTCTCTCTCTGTGTGAAAATTTGTATAAAAGGGGCATCTGTTCAGCAATAAAGTTAGTTCATTTTTGCCCCAATTTTTCTGTCTCTTCTCCACATTCTCAGAAATTCTCTCTTCAGTCCACTATCTCATCTTTTCCTTCAATTTATTACATGGTATCAGAGTGTTTCCGATCCTGAATTCAGCAGAATTCAAGAGTGCAGTGTGATTGGAGGCTTCTCAGAGAGAGTTATCTCCCTGATCCAAGTGCTCCTTTGCAGTCTCTTCCCCTGTCTTCCGTCACGAAGCAGGACATCAAGTGTGGGTGGCTTTCTCAGAGGATTTCTCCCTGAGTTAGTGCATCTTCAGCAGCTGAAATTCCCTGCTCTTAATCCAAGAGGCAGGCCCCTTCCTTTTTGGTGAGAATCTACTCTTATTTTTGGAAATTATGGGTGGGAAAACCAGAACCAGAATGGCGGCAAAAGCAGAAAAGGAAGTGGAAGAGCTTTCATCCATGGCTTCTCCGGCAGCCAAGGCTACTCCCACAGCTCCAAATGCTCAAGTTACTGCCCTCGTCACCGCCCCAGTCCAGACCAGGCTTGTTTTGCCCGATCTGGACATGAAGTACAATGGCCTTAACGGCCAAAAATGGGTGACGATCGCTGAGAGAACCCTCAAGGCGATGTACCTGGGCAGACACTTGTCTGATGAGGCGCCTGCAGAAGAAGATCCGCGCAGTGAAGTCTGGGAGTCCGAAGAGGCTCTCATCGCGAATTGGATGATCAAGAACATGGAGGAAGAACAGCGAGATGATTATCTCCTGATCAACTGCGTTCGAGATCTATGGCAGGAAATTAAGAAGTCGTGTGCAGAAATGCACGGCGATTTTCGAGTGTATGATCTGCGAGAACAAGAACGTACACTAAAGCAAGGGAGCTTGACGATCTCCACCTATTCTGCACGACTGAAGGCCATTTGGAGAGAGCTGGATGTCCTCTGGCCCACAGGTGATAAGAGTTCACCCTCTTACACTAGAGAAGTCAAGTTCAGAACCCTTCAGTTTCTGATGGGTCTGAATCCGGAATATGAGACTCCACGGAGTCAACTGCTGCATAGGGAACGATTCCCTACATTGGCAGAGGCAATTTCTGAGCTTCAAGGAGCAGAGAGCCGGAAGAAACTCGGCACTAAAAATGGTGAGGCCCCCACCCCTAATGCAGCAGCCCATCTAGCCAAGAAGGAGCCACAGAACACCTCTGCGCCATCTCCGGCACCCCAACATCAGAAAGCGACACCGAAGGAAGGTAATACTTCGGACCTAGTCTGTGGATATTGCAGGAAGACCAGCCACATCAAAAAGGACTGCCGGAAGCTGGCGTGGAAGGAAGAACAGATACGGAAAGGCACCTGGAATCCAGGGCAGCACAAGAAGGCCTACGTGGCTAGTGAGGGGGGGGAACCTCTCTCTACTGAAAGAAATGAGGCAGGAAGCGAAATCCAGAAGATGATACAGTCTGAAGCAAGCAAGATTTTACAGAAAATGAGCTCCACATCATTGGTACAGTCGGGTAAGCACTTTGCATTTACTACATTTAAGAATACTACGTCAATTTCGGCATCTTGGGTTTTAGATTCAGGGGCGACAGACCATATGTCACCTCACAAGACATTGTTTCAAATCCTATGAGATTGAAACAAAGGATCTTAAAGTATTTACTGCAAATGGGGGAATCTTAGAAGTAGCAGGAAGAGGGACTATCATGATTAAAGGAAAGAGATTGGAAGGAGTGTTACATGTATCAGAATTAAAGGCAAATCTTCTGTCTTAAATTCAGTTGGTAGATGATACGGGGTGGCGGTTTATTTTAGACTCTGATTCATGTTTTCTCTGTCTAAAGGGCACCGGGCAGAGGATTTCGTCTGTTAGCAGGAGAGGAGGGCTTCTCGTGCTAGACGATCTAAGGGAAGATGGGGAGCAGAAGGTGACCTATGCTGCCCAAAGCGAAGAACGAGTCATCCTTCTCCATAGGAGACTAGGAAACCCCTCATTTCATATTTTGAAACATTCACATCCTCAATTATTTAAAGGAATTTCGTTTGAGCACCTTAATTGCGAAAGTTGTCAATTCGCTAAACACAAACGGTCACCCTATCCAAGTACGAATCATAGGGCCCTCTCTGCATTTGAATTTGTCCATAGTGACATATGGGGACCTTGCTCCATATCCGGCTTGGCACATCATCGGTGGTTCATCCTATTTGTGGATGATTTTTCTAGATATACGTGGGTATATCTACTGAAATCTAAGGCTGAAGTCCCATCTATTATTACTCTGTTCTGTGAAATGATTCACAATTAGTTTGGTAAGAAGGTTAAGAACTTCAGATCCGATAATGCTAGGGAATACTTCTGTGGAGAAGTTAATCAATACATGGAAGCAAATGGGATAATTCACCAGTCATCTTGTGTGAATACCCCTCAACAAAATGGGCTTGCTGAGAGGAAAATTGGGCATATTATGTCATCTGCCAGAGCACTTCTATTCCAGGGAAATTGCCCTAAGAATTATTGGGCTGAAGCAGTAGCAACAGCCACCCATCTGATTAATAGGACAGTATCAAAAACATTGAATTTTTATGCACCTATTGACCTTTTATCTTCTGAATTTCCAAGTGTTTCTTTGAGAACTAACTGCTAGCCAAGGTGTTTGGTTGTACAGTGTATGTCCACGTACATCATGCAGGAAAATTGGACCATAGGGCCATGAAATGTGTGTTTCTGGGATACTCCACCACTCAGAAAGGCTACAAGTGTTATCACCCAAACTCCAGAAGGTTCTTCATTTCATCAGACATTAAATTTGACGAGTTTCGAATGTTTCATGATGAAACAGTTAGGTCGGATCTCTATCTGGACTCCAGTGAGACAGACATTGAGGATGGTGAGCCCAGCCGAATTCCATCACCGGAACACAATGAACAAGAATCCGATGAGAGCACAGCTCCAAGTCCGGCTGAGGAGGAGGAATTCCATACACCAGAGGAAGTTCCAAGTGAAGAAATATCCCCTGCTATTGAGGATCATCCAAGTAACAATGGGTGGTCCATTGCCATCAGCAAAGGTGAGCGAAGGTGCACAAAAACTAAACTTTATCCAGTAAGCAATTATGTTTCGTACATCCGGATATCTCCAGAATATAATAGAGTTGTTCCAGCATGGATGACAGTATCGGTCCCGAAGAGCGTCAAAGAAGCTATGACCTACCCCGAATGGAAGAAAGCGATGGATGAAGAAATGGAAGCACTAGAAAGGAACAGTACTTAGGAGTTGGGCCCACTCCCGGCTGGAAAAAAGGTAGTAGGCAGCAGATGGGTATTCACCATCAAACATCACTTGGATGGATCAATTGCTAGGTACAAGGCCCGACTGGTAGCTCAAGGATACACACAGTCCTATGGTATTGATTACAATGAGACATTTGCCCCGATGGCCAATCTAAATACGGTAAGAGTTTTGATTTCCCTTGCAGCAATACTCGGATGGAAACTATACCAGTATGACGTTAAGAACGCTTTCTTACATGGAGACTTAGAGGAAGAGGTATACATGGCACCACCCCCTGGATATTCCTTGAGTAAAAGAGCTGGGGATGTATGCCATCTCAGAAAGTCGTTATATGGACTTAAACAGTCTCCCAGGGCCCGGTTTGGTAAGTTTTCAAAGGCCATGATCGCAGCTGGATACCTCCAAAGTGAGGGAGATCACACCCTCTTTATAAAGGATGGTGAGGAGGAAAAATTAGCAGTTTTAATAGTGTATGTAGATGACATCATTATCACGGGAAATGACCATGAAGAAGTCCAGAGGCTTGAGAAGCATCTTTCCTCATCATTTGACATCAAAGCTTTAGGGCTTTTGACATATTTTCTAGGAATTGAAGTTGCATATTCAAAATCGGGGATTTTACTCACTCTACATAAGTATATCCTGGATTTACTAAAGGAAACAGAAAAATTGGACTGCAGACCATCAGCTACTCCAGTCGATGTCAATGTGAAGTTAAAGGCAGAACAGCATGACAAAGATGCCCCAATCAACAAGTCATCATTTCAAAGACTCATTGGCAGGTTGCTCTATCTGAACCACACAAGGCCAGACATAGCTTTTGCTGTGAATTCCCTCAGCCAGTTCATGAACGACCCACGAGAGTCACATCAAGGAGCAGCAGATCGGATTCTGTCCTACCTCAAGGGTTCTATTGGACAAGGCCTACTGTTCCGATCAGGAGGTGAGCCTAGTGTAGTTCTTTTTACTGACTCTGATTATGCAGGTTCCTTCGAGGACAGCCGATCCACATCCGGCTATTGTAGCTTCATTGGAGGTAACCTTGTTACATGGCGCAGTAAAAAGCAGAAAGAAGCTTCCCTTTCGAGTGCTGAAGCAGAGCTTCGAGCCTTAAAAAAGGGCGTATGTGAAGGCATGTGGTTGAAAGGCATCTTACAAGACCTTCATCTATACCAAGGCAAAGGTATGACTCTTTTTTCAGATAGCAAGTCGGCCATTGCCATGGCCAAGAACCCGGTTCAGCACGAACGCACCAAACACGCACGAGTGGCTAGACACTTCATCAAGCAGAGCATTGATGATGGCTTCATCATCCCACAGTACACTCCCACCTTGGAGCAGACTGCAGACATTTTCACGAAGGGGATCCCAGGACCACAGTTCCAGGCCTTGGTGTCCAAGTTGGGCATGATTAACATCTATACCCAACTTGAGGGGGGGTGTTAGATCATCACGGCCCAGTTAGGGCTAATTTTACTAACTTATGGGCCTGAGGCCATGTACGTGTAATAGACTAATCCTAGGGATCTAATGGAAAAACTAACCTAAAATGGATTTAAATAAAGGCCCAATAAGGGCCCATTAACGACCCACTAAGGACCCATTAAGGGCCCAATAGTGAG
This sequence comes from Wolffia australiana, assembly GCF_029677425.1. Taxonomy (NCBI): domain Eukaryota; kingdom Viridiplantae; phylum Streptophyta; class Magnoliopsida; order Alismatales; family Araceae; genus Wolffia; species Wolffia australiana. The sequence continues at coordinate 3,160,786 of NC_135846.1, forward strand.
GGGCCCATTTAGGGAATATATTAGGTCCATTAAGGACCTAATATATGCTGGGACTGATTTATATCAGGCCCAGCCTCCAACAGCTATAAATATAGCTGTTGGAAGTCCTTTTTGAAAAAGGAATCTTTTCTGCAGCTTTTTCCAACGGTCAGTTTTTGACCGTTGGACAAAAGCATTAACCTCTCTCTCTCTCTCTGTGAAAATTTGTATAAAAGGGGCATCTGTTCAGCAATAAAGTTAGTTCATTTTTGCCCCAATTTTTCTGTCTCTTCTCCACATTCTCAGAAATTCTCTCTTCAGTCCACTATCTCATCTTTTCCTTCAATTTATTACAGGATTCCCAATCTTTTTCTTCAGCGAATTTTGGGAGATGGTTGAAGTGGAAGTTGTGGGCACGGCGGCGGAATTTCGACAAGGTAATTATGGCTTAACACGCTTAAACAGGTCTCATCTCTTTATCTCATTCAAATGCCAAGGGGCCACTAGGATTGGTAACTTCCAACCAATATCGCTCTCAAATTCCATCTACTTCATCTTGGCAAAAGTATTGGCAGAGTGACTCCAGCAAGTGATTGGCAATTTGGTCGGACCCTTTCAATCCACGTTCATCCACAGCCGATAGCTGGTCGACAATGCCGCAGTGGCCGCGGAAAGCATAGCAGCGTGACATAGAGAGAGCAAGAAAGGTTTTATGTGGAAACGAGATTTTGCTAAGGCATACAACACTCTGGATTCAATGAGGAAGAGAAACTTGCAGATAGAATGGGTGAAATAGGTGAGAAGGTGCGTGATGTCACATTCTTTCTCGGTCCTAGTGAATGGCAAATCAGAGGGTGGATGTATTCCCCCCTAAAGAGGAGTTAAACAGGGATTTCCATTGGCACCGCTTTTATTCGTCCTAGCAGTGGATGCCCTGGCCACCTGAATAGTAAAGGTATGCACAAGTAGCAAGTTGAAGGCTTTCTAGTCCGAGGGTTTTTCAACAGGTACACCACTACTTCAATAGTAAAGGTATGTACAACGGTCACCACTTCCAGATGTTTTGATCATTTGATAATCATATTTAATAGCATGCAAGTAGAATTCTCATCCTTGGTTATTGTTAAAAGATAGGACAAAAGATATTTTGATTTTGTTTTGGCCACTTAAATACAGTGGTTTATAAAGGTCCATAGATACCAACAATATGGGGCTATTATCGAAGTTACAATGAAAAGAAAAGTATGAAAGGGGCAGTACTTAAACAAAGAAAAGAATATCTGAGGACTGAAATACAAAAACCAATAATCGCAAGCAAAAAACCTCTGTAAAGTATAAAGCCAAAAAAGCTGTCAACATACCTTACAACAAATATGGATCCATCTACCATCAATTCGTCCTGTTTTTGCAGGTGAACTTGACAAACTTTCTTTAACCATTTTATTTGTAGAGAGGTCTTGGTTGTGTGAGAGTAAGAATGGAAAAAGTGTCAGCATTCCTTCATCGTTCAAACTCAAGAAGGGAGCTGCATTCTTCGAAACTGAGTGTGTCTGCATTCATACCAAGAGTTATATTCTCAAAACTCGGGGAATCCAAAGAATCAGCGGTAACTAAAAAAATAAAATAAGGCAAAGAACAAAACAAAAGTTGATGGAAAATAAATCTTGCAATATGATATTCGGCATCATTAGGTGAAACTGACTTCTCACTTTTGTACAGTAACCAGTGGACATTCTTAGGATATATGCACATGACAAGTTGTCCACAAGTCAGTCAATGACAAAACTAGGAACCCAGAACAAAAAAAAGACACTACTACAGTCTTCTTATTTGGATTTTGTAAAAAATATTGTTGGAGAAATGACAGTGACTTTGTAACCTTGAACCAAACGGCATTCCTTCTTGGTTTTCATTTGTCAAGAGAAAAGAGGGACATGGAAATGAAAATTAATGGATAACAATGAAAATCAAAGTGAGCCAGTCATTAAAAAACAAATTATTTTTCAACGTCCATTAATCATAACCAAAAATAACTAAAATGATAATTTTCATCTGTTAACGTAGAAACACTACACAGAATAAGCTGAATCCAAACATTGACCTTCAATAATTTGTAGCAGGATTAGGAACTGTTTAGAAGGCCGAAAAGAACTCTGACAACTTTATCTCTATTTTGATTTATTTATCCTATTAAGGGAATTAGGTATTGCGTCACTATTAAGGGCGTTAATTTATAGCAATGGCGAAATTAGGAGTTGCTAAGAAGGCCAAAAAGAACCCTGACAGCTTTACTGCTATTGTGGTCCATTTATCTTATTAAGACCGTTAGGGGCTTTATCACTAGAGTACAATTAACCTTCCCATTAAAAATGCGCAGCCCTGCTCTGGAAGGGCAGGGAAAGTTGAAGGGCAAGTTATAGTTTGGCTGAGCATTCTGTAGGTAAGTTTGATGGGGGCGCATCACCGGTAACTGCCATCCTCATCCCCCCCTCACCCACCACGACTCCTGACTCCCCCCCCCAACAGAAACACCAAGGTTCCTGCCATAAACCTCCTACTATTGTTTCACAAAGTAAATTTTCCTAACTCCTTTATGCAAAAGTACAGGATGTAAAAAGATATCTCCAGGACAGTGGGGGGTAAACATTGTGATCCAGAGCCACACAGTTGATAATGGTGTACGTTTTCTTTTTTGAAATAGTGGTGAAGTGCATTATGATTGAATTTTTGTTACTGCATGTCGACCTGCCAGTAACAGCTCTGAAGAGCTATCAATCAGAGTCTTTTATGACTGCTGGAGCATATTGCAGCTCTTCCAGATTCACCCAGATTCCTCATTTGTGCTTGGGCTTTTATGAGTTTCTAGTTCTGATACACCTAAGATTTCCTCATTCCGCAACCCTTCAAAGTGAAGCCTTGATCAGGGGCCGACAGTTGATGATGGTGCAGTTTGTTCAATTGTCAGTAGTGGCATGTTGACTATCAGTTAAGCTATACAGACTTACCCATCACCATGACGGTCCCATGCTGCTTCCTGTAGGCACCCAGAGACCAAGGTTGAATAGCCTTCAGGTCTAAGTTTTTTATCCTACTAAGGGGAAATCCAGAAATATCACAACATTTTGCAGACTCTAGAGCACTGAGACCTTAGAACACAGTTTCAGGGTTTAACTCGACCTTTTAGTAATGAAATGATGCACAATCACGGGCTAGGTTACTGGCACATTATTTTATGAACAAGCCTTTAGGCCAACCATTGCACAATCATACTGGGTCATGCATAATTTGGCCCACTAAAACCATACATATGTTGACTGACCGACCTGGGAGTGGCGAGGAGCCAGTTTTTCGGCCAAAACTGCATACCGCATTCTGCGGGGACAGGGGAGTCCAGCAGACCGCTCCCTCATACCCCGAAGTCGAATACTGTGGAGGCGGCGAATCCCACTGAAGGTGAAAATCTTCGGCTGGCTTCTCTTGCGGCGTAGACTGGTGACGCGACAGTTCCGTCAACGCTGGTACCCGGGGAATACTGCCGAATGTGTCCTATGCTCCGGGGCGGTGGAAGACTGTGGCCACCTGTTCTTCCGATGCCCGACGGCCCAGGCTGTGTGGCAGGCGGCCGGGGTGGGTAGCGTTGACCCCGCTACTGAAGAGGACTTTTGGAACTCCATCAGTGGTGGGCTGTTCCGCCGGGAGCCAAGTGGCAACGGATCTTCGCCCACCTTTGGGCGATATGGCTACACCGAAATGAAGTCATCTTCAAGGGGAGGCCTCCCTCCGTCGATGCTATTCTGCACGACGCTAGGGGATTGGCAAATTTTTGGAAGAGAGGTGGCTGTGGCCCCCTGATTTCGTCCCCCTTGTAATGCATGACTTGATTTTCTATGTCATTATATCAATGGCAACGGGGGGTCCCTATTCTGGGGGACTCTCTCTATTTTCCTCGAAAAAAAAAAAATATGTTGACTAACCTAAATGAAACAAAGCAAGCATCTACTTTTCTTTCTGATCCTTAAACTTATCCTTCACTATCTGTGATCCGACCTAGAAATCTCAAGCATGACACCTTTCATTCCATTCTGTGCCTTGAATAGGCAGATAGATAATTAAAATTTTACATAAAAGACCCTATTAAAACTGATTGAGCATTCTCCCCCTGTAATCAAACATGATTCCGCACCGGCCACTTCTAGCTCAATTTCTATTTCTCTGGTCCTAGCCTTGCATTAGAGGTGGAAATATTTTTATTGTCAATCACTTTTTGGCAATTAAAATATTTCCACCTCTAATGCAACTTCGTAATAGAGTTGAAAAAAATCTTACTAAACTCCCCTGGGAACATCCAAAGCCTGAACTTTTGTAAAACCATACTTGACTAAACTTTATCAATATAATTCATCTAACAATTTGTTTAGTCATTACATAAAAAATTGAATTGAGTGATGTGGGCTTAATAGCAACCAGAAATTCTTCTCTTCCCTTCTGTCAGACCTTTCAAGTTGATCATCACCCCCCACTTAAAAGTTGTATAAAATGGCATGCCTCATTTCATTTACTATGTCATACGGGCTCTCTATCTGTCAGTCTCTTTCCTTAGTGAAATGTATAGACCAGTTTGCATTTTCACACATCAAAGTTGCGGAAATGAACACTTTCCGAATGAGGTTCAATATGAAATTGGATATCCCTCTTATGCATTATGACCCAGAGGCCTCAAGCTGTGGATAACGAATTTTTTAGTAGTGGAAGCAAAACCGTGAACATTGCAGGCACTGAGTTGAACATCAACAATGTAGCTAGCATTGGTATGTTTCCGCATATAACCCAAATTTTGAATGTGTTCGTAAATATGAAAAGGAGGAAAAAAGTGCACGAAATATAGAACGAAAGTGCTTCCCAAACAAAATATATATATATATCAAAAAGGAGAAACAGATCCAGATAACAAAACAATCCACATTACAAACAACACTAGGACTCGCTAACTATCAAAGATACGAGCTAACACACACCAACAGATTCAAAAAAAAGGACCAAACAGAGAAACAGATCCAGATAACAAAACAATCCACACTACAAAAAACACTATGACTTGCAAACTATCAAATATATGAGCTAACACACACCAGCAGATTCAGAAAAAAAGGACCAAAACGGAGAAACAGATCCAGATAACAAAACAATCCACATTACAAACAACACTAGGACTCGCAGACTATCAAATATACGAGCTAACACACACGAAAAGATTCAAAAAAAAAAAGACCGAAGACGAGAAACAGATGTAGATGACAAAACAATCCACATTATAAACAACAATAGGACTTGCAAACTATCAAATATACGAGCTAACACACACGAACAGATTCAAAAAAAAAATACCAAAACCGAGAAAAAGATCCAAATAAGAAAACAATCCACATTACAAACAACACTAGGACTCACAAACTATCAAAGAAACGAGCTAACGCACATAAATGGATTAAAAAATACAAATCAAAAAGGAGAAACAGATCCAGATAACAAAACAATCCACATTACAAACAACAATAGGACTCACAAACAATCAAAAGTACGAGCTAACACACTCCAACAGATTCAAATAAAAAAGACAAAAACCGAGAAACAGATCTAGAAAATAAAACAAAAAATGAATAAAACCTGTTCGATAATCACTGCAGGTGGAATGATCGGGCCTTTGAGGTACATCCAGAAGCATAAGCAGAAGCCGTCGTCGCCGTCAACAACTCCCCCTCCGCTGACAACTCGCTTATCTACGCTTATTTTGAGATCCTTCAGCTCAGAGTACTCCCCTTCCAGCTCCTCCTCCGCCATCTTCTCCTTCTTCCTCGCTCTTCGGAGCTCCAACTTCTAGAGAGAGAATGGGAGAGAGTAGAGAGAGAACGTGTGGAGGTTGGTTCTAAGTACGAGTTCGGCGGCTGATAATTAACGGTTTTTCGAGGTCTCTATCAGTCATCCTGACCGTTCATCTTGTTTCCTTTTTGATTGATCCAACGGTCCAGAAACTGCCACGTCATCGTCCCAGACTTTCGAGGGTTTTAGAAATGGGAGAGTAAGGTTTGACGGATGACGCAACGGATGAACGGGACTGCTCTTCGTCGTTTCCCGTCCAGTTGACTGTTTGGACGGATGACGGGACGGGTAATTAGGGTTCTCCATCTTTTTCTTCTCTTTTTTGTCTTTTCTTCTTTTCTCTTTTTCGTTTTTTCTTCTTCTCTTCTTTTTCTCTTTTTCATCTTTTCTTCTTCTCTTCATAATAAGAAGTTATTATTCACTTTTTCGTCTTTTCTTCTTGTATTCTTATTTTATTATTATTTTCTCCTTTATTTGTTATTCTTCTCGTGTTCTTCTCTTTTTCATTCATTATTATTTCCTTCTTCAAGTTCTTTTCCTCCTACTCTTAATTTCTTCTTATATTATTCTTGTTTTATTAATCTTTCTATCTTACTTTCCTATTATTCTCTTTTGCTTTTCAATTGATTGATGACGGGACAGAAAATAATGGAACGGGACGTAAAATAATGGAACGGGACGTAATATAATCGAACGGGACGTGACAGTATCCTCTGTTTCCCGAATTCACGACAGGTGATGACGAGGGACTGAATGGATGACATGTCATATGTTTCGTTCTGTTCTGTTTCGTCCCTGATCGTGACCCGTCCTGAACTCAGGAAACAGACTAAAGGGCTTTGTGCATTCTGCCCTGTTCCGTTCCATTCTGTTTTGTCCCGTCATCGGCTGATCTAGGTTTACAGACTGTAAAGGGCAGAAATAAGCCCCCAAGTGTGTGAATTTCCTACTGCTCCCTCCCCTAAATTCATGGATTGAGTGCAGGAATTTAACATTACTGAAATTGAGTAAGCACATTTTAAGTTAGGATGAACTTATAGTATAATATAAAAAGTAACACTGCTAGAGTTTTTGTTTGGCAAGATTAGTAGAATAGTTCTGGTGGGCTTTTGCTACTCTATTACCAAAGAGGAGGTGTTTTGTAAAGATTTTCGTGTGGTGATTCCAAATATTAGTGTATTTTTGCATAAGACCATAAATGTATGTATTTGACTTTCAGAAGTTGAGCATCACATTGGAATAATGAATTCACATTATTTCTGAAAGACAACAGTTATGTCAAGGTGGCATGAGCTTGTATCTTGGTAAGAATGTGATTACATGAGTGTTTCTTCTTTGAAATAGAAATTGCCACAATTGGGAAATTACCCAAATATATATATTTTATGAATATTTTTATTTACCGAATGCAAAAATTGTTGTATTTTCCCTTATATTATGTCTCCATTTACTCCACCAATGGTAACGAACTAACCATGTGTCTTTTAAGAATATTACGAACCATAAATGTCATTGTAAAATTAAATATATTGAAAAGGCATGTGGAAAATGAAGGAGACTTGTTTTAATAAAAACAGTCACCAGGAGTATTAAGATGATAAAATAAATTCACAATTTCACCCTTTACGTATCTCAATAATAAGTCTCATTTTTTTAGTTGGAACCAAAAGGAATGAAATTAGTGCAGCTTGGCGAAGAGGAAAACCTTGATCTGACAATAGTAAAGCTAAATGAATATTCAATAAAAAATACTATACTCACATATATATTAAGAAATTCATTTAAATTTATATTGATAAGATGTCCTTAGACTTCAATTATTGTTTGTTAAATGGGAAATATGTGTGTGTGACTAATAAACCAAAAATAGGGGTAAATTTTACTAAATTTTAATCCCTTGTCATTGTCATTTTCAAGCTTATACAATAAATTTATAAAAACCCTACTTAAGAAAGGGAGGTAGGAGAGATGAAACGAATAGAAGAATATGGGGCTCTAAATTGGCTTCTTTGATCCAAAGAAGAGGGTCAAAGGGGTCAACTAGAGAGGTTCAGAGGAGACAATTTTGATCTGTTTTGGTTGTTTCAGTAGGCTTGGTAATTAAAAAATAACTACTCCATTGGATAATAAAAAGGAAATTTTAATCTCCTAGAATGTTAACCCTTCTATAAGTTTTTTTATAAAATAGCTAGGAAATCTCTCAATTTATCATCTCAGTCCTAGTCAAGGCTTGTACATTCCGCTCAAGCCAAGCGATTTAGAAGTTCAGACATGGATCAAGAAGAACAATTGGGAAATTCAACTAACAACACCCAAAATACATCAAAAATTCAAACACAAAGAAGGAAAAAGTACCAAATAGGTTGATCCAAGCTGGAGCTCCTCTCTGTCTTGCAGCTGTGATAGAGCACCATCAAGAATGAGCTTCCCCTCTCGAAATTTTGCTTTTATACTTAGGTTACATGGGAAAATTACCATTTTACCCCCTTTTAGTAATTAATTTTTATCTATCAATGTAAGATTGATCTGAATAAAAAAAATCAAGACGAGCAAATCCATAAAAAAATCATCTCAATCGGACTTCAGGATCAAAAGTTATTAATAAATCAATTTTAAACCAATTTAAGCCATTGGATTTAAATTCATTTATTTATTAATTTCTTTTTTTTAACACGCCATGAGGTGTCGCCCTCTCATTGGCGGGCGCATTTTGAATTCTCTTTTTTTCAGAAAAGTCCTTTAGAAAGCCTGGCATTACTGTTGAATGCCGCCCAAAAGTAATTGTGAATATGCCCCTTGCGCATTCTCTCTCCTCTGATTTTTTTTCCTGAAAACCGTTAAAAAATACTGCGTAATTGCAATAAAACCCTGTAACTTTTTGATAACATCTTTACGCCTGCATACATGACCAAGAGCAATTTTAAGGGCATAACTGAAACTATAACTTAGGAAAAGCCCCTCAGACTTTCGAAATTGCTCTAAAACTAATTTTTCCATATAAATATATCCTTTTCCTATTTAAAAATCCATTTCTTCCTCAAATAAATCCCACAAAATCCAATAAAATCCTAAATTGTATGAAATTCAGTAATTCATCCCCACACTGATTGACCTCAAAAGTAAAATTTAAACCTGCCATTTTCATTTAAAAATAATTATTTCCAGGTCAAATAAATCCCTTTAAATTCATAAAATTAACAGAAAAATCAGGGAAAAATCAGAAATCACTCGAAAATAGTATTTTCATGCAAATATATGATAACAAACCCTTTTAATCTCATTGAATGCGTACAATTGTGCTAAATTTCTTGAAATAAAGACCAAAATTAGGGTGTCATCAGTGACCCCTGTTTATGAAACGGATTCTCTTAAAATATTTAATGCAGAAAAAAATTGATAAACATGAATTACCAATATTAATGCATATAATCTGATGAAATGAATGCAATTGATTATACAATTTATGGGGTTTACATCAACGTGATTCGTTTAATTTATTGGATTCATATTTGTTGTTTCCTCCCTTTTGAGTCTAGTAAGTTCTTATTAAGTCCACCTAAGTCCTGCGCCCCGATACATCTTATGAAATTTGTTCGCCTAGACTGAATGATATTAACCTGCAGAATATCAACAATATCAAGTAACATAATGATTATTTTTTTCCCATACCACTACCCTCTTCTCTAGTAGTGAACACTCACCATGTAAATATTGCAGACTTAAATGACATTTTTTTCCCAAATTTCTGGTTTATCATGTATCTAGATATTAAGATATGAAGACAAATAACTATTTTTTGATGTCATAAACAACTACTTATAATGATAAATGTTTAGCAACCAAACTATTAATAAAGACTCAAGACAGAATATATGAGCACTGCCTTAGGAACAAATAAGTTACAATATCCAAATCTATTTTAAAAAAAATATACCACTTAGACACTCCAAAAAAATATACCACTCATTGAAAAGGATCACAAATAATTATTATGAAAATATGTAAGATCACCTATACTTGAGACTAAGCTGCTTGGCTTAAGCTACTTGAGATTGAAGATCAAGCCATTTGGTAGAAGCTAGCACAAAATAGTTTATTGATGAACGTTGAAAATTCATGTCCTAGAATTTCTCCAAAAAACTTTTCATAATATTTTTGTTGTGTTAATCTCGTTGTGAAGTATGGGAAACTTTAAAGATCATGCAGATAATGCAAACATCATGGATAAATTTATTCATATTTATAACTGGGAACTCAAAATGAAAAGTGCATATATTGGGTATTATATCGTGCATGCTATATCTGGGATAAAAAAAACACCTAGATGATTATAGCTTCGTAATCAATACAAATATTATTCCATGTAGCCATACCAGTGCAAGTAACTTAGTTGTGCCACTAGCATGTCCAAAGTCCCAATAGTACACTCCAGGAAAAAATAAAATAATATTTAAGCATCACCGCATTAAAAGACCATGTCACAGAGATCACTAGGGAACAACATGTGCGGGACGTGACGCCTCGGACACGATGGGAGGGATGACTATCCGTGACAGACGGTGACATGATGAAAGTTTTTTCACGTCACCGTCCCATCACAAGTCAAAGGATTTTGGAAAAATCTGTCACATTTGTGTCACCATCATGGTTTGCGGCGTCCCTGTCACATCCCCGTCACCGGACGGCGTCAGCATCACATGTGACGGGAAAAATAACCATGTGGAGGAGAGAAAATTGGAGGGGCATGTCACCAATTATCTTTGGATGACAGCCTTTTCCACAAGCAAATTAATGCAGGGACTTTTTCTGCAAAATGCCAAGAAATCTAGTTAACAACGCCACGTGGTGAAATCTCGGCCGTCAACAAGCTTAAATCTAATAATTTTAAGCTTTTTTATCATTTTTAAAAATCTGTCACGACTGTCATCCATGACGGCCGTCCCGTCATATCACTTGTCCGAGGCCCCCCATCACCGTCACGCCCAGTTCAGCATCCGTCACCGTCACGTCACCGTCACGCCCAGTTCAGCATCCGTCACCGTCACGTCACCGTCACACCAGTTCATCATCCGTCATCGTCACCGTCATGGCCCCCTAATTTCGTCACCGTCACCGTCACATCATCCGTCACATCATCCGTCACGTTGCCATCACCGTGACGTGTTATGTGATGGACGACGGCTGTCGTTCCCTAGAGATCACATCATATTTTAACTTCCTTCTGCATGTTCCAACTGTTGTGAGGGGTTCTTAAGAGGAAAGGCTGAAGGTCTTGAAACATTGAATATATTCCAGTATCCGTTAGAAGACATTCTAGATACTGAACCATCCACTCGTTATTGGATAGTAGCAGCGCTTGTGATTATATATTTTTAAAAATATGGTCATTTTTGAGAGACCATAATTAGGGGGAGTATTAATGAATTAGTGAAGTTTTCAACAGGAGGAGAGAATATCCGCTAGGCAAAATTGTTGACAAAAGATTGAGAGTATAAGTATATAATCATGTTTATGAAACAAATTCTTTAATATATATAATCTATATTTTTTATTTTTTATGAAACCCAAATAAATTATGGTGTTGGGAATCAGAAATTTTATCTCCTAATCACTTAAAAGAAAACCCTGAAACACGCCTTACAAATGCACCATTTATCATTTATTATATTTGTGTAATTATATAACTACAATAATTATTTTCAAAGTAAATTATGAACATCGGCTCAATCCAATTGCTCATAAATCTTAGATGACAAATCAGACGGGTATACTTATTCTGATTTCTACGAGCTTGGAAAGGCCTGACGGGTAAATAAGTTGATATATTTCAAATATATAATTGGTGCTATAAAACCATAATTATCAATTATATGCCTGATAAATTTCTCCAATCATGGATTGGGAACAGGGATAGGAGATAGAGTGTTCAGGACGTTCCCAAATCCAATATTTTGAATTATCCAGTTATTTTATATTAACATGACCAAAATGATAATAATTGATCGTTATGGAAATTCGGTAATATCAAAATTAGGATTCCTAAAGTAAGGTTTGTGAGTAATTAAGGTTGACTCACACTAATCATAGGTAACGGTCATGTTGGTATTGTCCACAGAATAAATCTGGCTCTTGTAATTTGTCAATTTGGCAATTCAGAATTAATTAAAAATACAGATTTGAAGATTTTATGATAGAATTGAAATATATAGTATGTTGCAGATCAGTGATAAAAGTCTTATTTCCAGGTCTTCGATGGCCGAAACCATTAGAACTAGAGATGGTTGTGTGTGAGCAAAAAATATAAAATACCAGTTTCTCTTATTAGGGATTTAATCATAAAGTTATAGAAGTAATTATATATTTTTAATGCAAATCGAGTTAATGATTTAGTCAAGTAGCATAAAATATAAAAGGCAATAAATGTTCAATATAATTCGATCAATGCACCTTTGTTTGCCTTGGACTTGAAATCGAGGATAAAGATCTATTTTTAATGTTTAATCCACTATAGCTAAGATTTATAGCGTCATTCGTATGTTACATGAATTATTTATGTAGATTTCAATTTATCAACTTTTAGCATTACCCTACAAACTTCAAAACTAAAACTTATTTAAGGAGACCCTCTAAAAGACAAGTAATAGTGAATGTTTTAAACTAAATAATTTTTTTCTTCAAACTTTGGTCACCATAATTTCATGCTAAATGAATCCATACGTAAATAAACCATGTCACTCGTGTATTATGATTGCAGTTAAATTTCATGGCTCTCAAAATACTAAAAATCAGCAGAAAAAATACACTTTCCTTAATGACAATAAATTAAACACCATTGATTAATAGGGTAGGCACCTCCCAACCGCGCATTTTTTTGAGAAAACTCCAATGAATGTCTTAATCAACATTGATGGCGTTGACCTTTTTGGCAAGATTTTTACTAAGTTGGTGGGTGATATTGACTATGATAATACCCTGTCAGCATCAAATAAGGTCAACGATAGAGTATTCTAATGAACAAACACCAAAGATCAGAAGAAAAAAAAACGTTAAACTTCCTTGATAGAAGCAAGTTATATCGACAGCCCTTGCCAAAATACTCTGGCAAGAAGAGAGTTTGCCCAACACTTCCACTGTACAACCAAAACCTCAGTGGGGCCGGAACAAGCCATAAAACCATACTATAATCAGCATAGATAGATGGATAGATAGATCATGCGACTGCGAGATGGGGAGGGCGGAAGAAGAGCTATGAACCTGGTCACTTTGAAGGGGGGATAGACGACGGCAGACGGAGGAGACGACGAGGAGACGAGGACGCCACCGCTGCCACCGATCTTTAGTCGCAAGTTATGTACATAATGGGTGAGTGATGAGTTCCTGCAGAGCAAGGTGAGAAGATCTGCTGCAAGACTATACTTTGATCAGAGGATATGCGAGGCTACACGGCCAAGACCGCGCCGCCGGCGGCGAGGATTTCGATGCTGGCCGGCTCCTTCTTCTCGGCTCGAGACGGCGGGAGCTTCGTCGATGCCGCCAGCCTCGTCTCCCTCGCCTCGTCCATCTCTATCTGCTCCTGCCTGCACTCCTCGCTGCAGAACGGCATGTCTCCTCTGCAATTCACCCACAAATTACATCAGAAGTGTTTTATTTTATTTTTAAAACATATGAGGCGGTCACCCGAACAAATCGGTAACCACATTCACATCAGAATTATGAACTGAGAACGGATGCAAACACAGTAATCTAAATTAAAGGGGGGTTGAGATATGTTCCAGAAATCTAAATTACATTAGAATTATAAACTGAGAACGGATGCAAACACAGTAATTTGCATAAAAGAGGTGTTGAGAAGATTATGACAATGTAGATGCAAGAAACTCATCTTGGATCATCTTCTACTACCATAATTAGGCATTTTACATCTTTGTTTTCCTCAACCTTCGCATGACATACGATTGCAAAGCAATTCTAGGATAAATTTTAGAAAAAATTGAGAAAATTACTACATTTCTTTCTTTCCTCAACCTTCGCATGGCATACGATTGCAGAGCAATTCTAGGATAAATTTTGCATAGATTCGAGAAAATCTAGAGGACTCTTGGAATAGATGATGCATTATCAATCATACCCGAACCTCGCCTCGATCTACCTCAAAATAAAAGAATGAACCATCGTTTCCAAGAATTTTTACACTCAAATTCAGAGATATCAACCGATTTCTATCGATTACCTTGGGATGGATGATGCATTGTCAACCATCCTCAAACCTTGCCTCGATCTACCTCAAAAAACACCAAAAAAAACCTCGTTTCCACGCATCTGTACGTGAGACTACCGCTATTTCGACCGATACTCTATCCATCGCGTTGGAATGGATGATTCATTATCAACCATCCTCGAATCTTGGCTCGATCTACCTCAAAACAGACCAAATAAAACATCGTTTCAACGCAACTGTGCGTGAAAATACCGCGATTTCGACCGATCGTCCATCCGTTCCTAACCATCTCTGAACCTCACCTCAATCTACCTCAAAACAGACAAAAAAAAACATTATTTCCACGCAACTGTACGTGAGGATACCACGATATCGACCGATCGTCTATCCATTATCAACCATCTCTGCACCTCACCTCGATCTACCTCAAAACAGACCAAAACAAACATTATTTCCACGCAAATGTACGTGAAAATATCGCGATTTCGACAGATCGTTCATCCACTACCAACTTTCCCCGAACCTCACCTCGATTCTCCCCAAAACACATCAAAACAAACATTATTTCCACGCAACTGTACATGAACATACCGCGATTCCGACAGACCGTTCATCCATTACCAACTCTCCCCGAACTTCACCTCGATCCACCACAAAACACATCAAAACAAACATTATTTCCACGCAACTGTACGTGAAAATACCGCGATTTGGACCGATCGTCCATCCTTTACCAACCATAGCAGAATCTCGCCTCAATCTACCTCACAAAACGCCAAAACAACCATCGTTTTCACGCACAAGCGCACAAAAACACCGCGATTTCGACCAATCGTCCACCAGCACCAAGAAAAGCGCGAAAAAAAGCTCGTTTCCACGCACCTGTACATGAAAATGTCGCGATTTCGGCCGATTGTCTTCTTGCAGAGGAAGCAAGCGTCGAGAAAGTGCTGCGGCGGTCCTTCACACATAGATTCAAAGAAGAACAACCTCGCCGAATAGCTCTCCCACCGCCGCTTCCCCGCAGTCGCGGACTCATCTCCTTCTTCTCCTTCGTTCTCCGCCATCGCCGGAGCTCCGCCGGAACCCTAATTCGGAACTACTCCTAAGAGAGGAGCGTACTATTTATAGGCCCTCTCCGGAGGCCCAGGAGCACTTCATACGTAGCCATTTACACGCTTTTCCTACACATCTGATTTAAACCGACTTCTCCACCAATCAACATCTTTGTTGAAAACGCACTCCATCTCGGTGCGTAGCACCGTTCTCCGGCAGCAGTTTGTACGTAGTGATTTGCATATTTATAATGTCCGTCGTATCTGAAACGATTTACTGTGGCCGTGCACCGTCCCCGTGCGTAGCGTAAAATATCGATAGAAAGGTCAGTGGACGGTGCCTGTCCGCCAATCTCTTTCGTTGAATTTAAAAATAAGTCGTTTTTATTGGCGTTCAGATTTTTTAAAATGTTTCGCAGTGGTAGGTTTCGTAAATAAATGGAAGTTGGGGCCGGGATGTCTTGTGTACGTGGCTGCCTGCCAAATTTAATTTTTCAATAATATATTCTTTAAAAAAAGATGTAAAATTGGGCAATTGGTTTTACCCTCAGATAAACCTGAGTGCACACTGGCATCCGTCCCGTCCCGTTCCGTCCAATAGTTGATGGACAGAGGCGGAGTGCTTGAGAGAGGATCGATGACTGAATGGTGACGATGACGAAAGGGACACGTGTCCCCTTTTAATTAATTAAAAACCCGGTAAAAAGCGATTAAGAGGGTAAAAGAAATTCTCACCCAAGGTTGGTCTTCTTAAGATATTTTAATTTAAAAATTATTTTTCTGGTTGGTCCCAGGGGAATCTGCTTTTCATGCTGTTTTGCTGCCTGCCGAGGTTTTGGACATTTCTATTTTGAGGCAATAAATAGCTTTTTAATGGAAAGTAGTTTTTTTCCCTCTTTTGGGCTATTATTATTTTAGGGATATAAAGTCTGACGGGGGCACCTGTTGACTTCCCTTTCCAGGTGGTAGCTTTTTATTAAAATATTTGGTTAAAATAAGCCCTCTTTTATTGTGGGTTGAGACTTGAGAAGGTTCTTTATACTAGTAGCCTTTGTAAATAAAGGGAAATACAGGGTCCAATATGGTACCATTGTTGTAATCTTTGTCTTTTCAACTTCTGCAATTAATTTTTTGAGGTAATTAATTTTTTCCTCGAATAAATTTTATAGAAAAATATTTCTGTCAAGTTTGCAGCTATATCAATGCCTTCTTACTATAGCATTTGACTTAAAATACCATCTCCCCCTTCATGCACGTCGGTTATCTATGTGTTTGGCCTCATAAGAGCTAATTATGGGCTATCTGTGTATAGGTTTCATGTGGGGTTTCATGTTGGGCTCCATAGTCTATGTGGGTTGTTTGTAAGGCATAGTCACTTGCCGGTTGTGGTTAGCCATGAGCACTCCTACACGTGTACGCCTGTGGTTGGCTTGTGTGCTGGTGCTGATGGCACTTGGCTTCTCTTTTTATTATTATTATTTTCAATCCTGTAAAGTTAAAATAACCCTTGCACGACAATTAGGCTTGAAAAAGGTAAACAATCTCGAAACCATATTTTGAATAGAACTTATGTGCTTGTAAATTGAGTAAAATTATACTGAGAAACATTACTTCAACCAAGCGGAAGACTTAATCCCTGAAATGAGAATTCATCTCAAAATGAAGATAATTGCAATTAAAATGAAGCCAACAAGTTTTTAAGATGTATAATTTTTAATATCTCATTTTGAGTTCATCAAGATTATATTATCAAATCATTCCAATACTTAATGATCCCTCGAACCCTTGGGAAACCGGTTTACATTATTTAAGTAATAAATATTTTACAACCTGAACAATATCATAAGTACGTTTTCGGCGTTAGGATTAGGCATAAGCTAGAGGATTCAAATAAAACAGTCACCGGGTATATTTGTGTCGCTAAAAATAGTGTAGGAAATTATACAATGTCTTTTGAATGACATTATTTGTAATTTTGATTCGTTAAATTCTCTTAAGAGCGTCAAATCAGCTGTAATCGACGGAGGAATGAAATTAATTTTACTATCATTTAATTTCATAGAGTTAACATTGAATCAATGTATTTATTGAAAACCCCAAAATTTCTACGCATTTTCTTTGGTGTGAAAATTATCTCTGGGTTCTTGAATATTTCAAATAGACTTAATGAATCAAATCATGTCATTAAGACCTTCCAAATATGTGAAACACAAAATCTATAATTATTTTTTTTACTAGATCCACAAAACATGAGACAATCAAAAAGATAAAAATGACGAAGAATAAGAGTTAATGGATTTTAGAAAGGGGCCTACTATTTGATCATGACTAAAGGTTGATAACTCGACATGGTGTCGGATGTCGTCGGGGACGTCATCGGGTCAGCATCGAGTATGATGGCACGGTACCGATAAAGGGTAGTGGTATCGAACGTCGACAGTGTCGTCGTCCAACGTGTAACCCTAACGCGTCGATGTAACTACGGTGCGAAGATGAGAGAATGCCCTACGTGTTGTACATGTAGGCCTCGACTCGAAGGAGAAGCTGAGCTCCAAGCTTTGATGTGTCGCCGAGGGATGGCGACGGTGGCCTCTCGAACCTTGTTGGAGTGACGTAGGCGTCTATGGCCGAACGATGGTTATCTGTTGGGCTCGCACGTCATGGTCGATCTCGTCCGTACCAGTAAGACACTCAAAGTCGTTCGTAGTTTTCTCTCAATACCTCTCTCACCTACATAGCCCGAGTGCGGTGGAGTCAAATCAAAATTATACTGCAAGGAATAAGTAAACAAGCGTCAGGAGAGGACGACGTAAGTCATCGGCGGGCTCGTGGTGCAGAATTCGATGATAGTCAACGGCGGTCGAAGCGAGTGGGCGGAGAAGCGGCGGAGTGCGGACACAACAGCTCGATTGACGATAGCTCGCAGGAGCACTTGGTAAAAGGTTGGAGGAGAACGTGAGTGTGAGTCGGTGGAGATGGCGTCGACCGATGGTGTGATAACCAATGAGGCCAACCCCGACTCAGTCGGCTGCGATCTTGACAACGGTGACAAACCGCTGAGGGAGTGAATTGCAATCCAGGACACCTTAAACATCCGATCGGAGAGGTGTCGTCGGTCACATTCACTCGTTGAAGGATTTGATGCTGGAGGCCGTCAATGGAGGGGGGCCTCTGCTGCAGCACCCGTGGTCCACAGGCAGGGAGTTGCTGGTTGAGATAGGCTGCGAATAGGGGAACTCCTCGGAGTGGGCGTAGAGCCTGATCAGGGCGGCCACAACCCAGGATAACTGACCATGGTCGTGTGCGGCCTTCCACAGGACGTAGAAAGAATATGCGACCAGTCCTACGCGGCCATGACATTAGCATTGCATTTTGAGTGAAATTAGCATTGCATTTTGAGTCTGATTCAATATCTGTATTTTAATCTTTAGTTTTTATTAGATTTGAAATAATTCTGCAGTTTTAGATTTTTAATTTAGGGTTGGATTTCACATTTTCGCCAAATTCTTCAATTTCTCTCTCTAGGTTAATTCGTCTAGTTTCTCTCTCAATATTTCAAAATTGATTATTTGGAAATTTAATTCAATATATAAAAACCCTAAATATAAAATTTCATCAAAAAATTCATCCATCTTGAAGTCCAATTTCAAAATCCCTTTCTTGATTATTAAATTCCCAATTTTAATTCATAAAAATTGACTTGAAATTTTATAATAATTGGGAAATTAATATCCAAATTGGTCTGATCTTATAATTAAAATTATCCTATTTTGAGTGTTTTGACCGAAAATAGTTTAAATCAAAATTAAGTTTTTACTTAATTTTGATTAATTAAAAACATATTTGATTATAATTAAGGTCTATTAATTGCAAAATTAATTCACTCTTGAATTAATTTATTAAAACTGAATGAAATTCTTGCTTGCTGCCTCCCTGTGGTTCGAACCCTTGCTTGCTCTATATTCTGTATTTAGTGATTAAGGTTATTTATAAATTTTATTGTATAAGTCTAAACGTTAAATCAAAGACATATTTACACATCATTTTTAGGCTTATCACCCTTATAAATCGGGCCCCCATTACACATAGAAAAAAGGGGGGGGGGGGTTTAAAACAAAATAAAATAGGAAAAGGGGGCAAAGGAAGGCCACTTTCCCTTGATGATAAAATGATGGACGGACGAAACACATAGCCAGCACGACGAAAACACAACAATGAGAACGGGAAAACGAAACACAAACACAACAAAGGACAATGAAAAACAAAATACGATAGTCTAGCAATTTCACCCGATCTCCGACGACAGTGGCGGGTGGCGGGGACAACGTGGTCGACGATCCTTGATGGCGTGTGCCATCATGACAGGTTTTGCATAGATTGCATCTTTTCATGCCAGGGAAAAAAAATTGGGCATACCCTAATCTACATCTTCCATTTGAAATGATATCTGACCAGCTGTGTGTAGTGGATATCATGGTCATATGGATCTCATTGCGCGCGACTTAAACATTATCAAATCATTAAATCCCAAACACTATTAGAAATCCCAATCATTAAATCCCAATCATTAAATCCCAAACATTAAATCCCTTCATGTATAACACTATTTAAATCCTAAAATGAGTAATATAGCCATGTATTAGACAACATAGGATTTAATAAGGTATAGAAATATTAAGGGGACTATAGGTCAGAAAAATTGAAATTTCTTGTGTGCATAACATATTCACTTGTGCAGCCATTATCAGGTGTATATGCTTGTACAGTTTAGTGGTTTGCATGTGCTTGCAAAATTTCTAGCCTGGCTAGTGCATCTCACTCGATCTACAATTTGATATTTGAGGTGGCAGCCCTGTAGCCCATTTGCCTAGCAAATGGCCACTTATGTGCGTGTATCTAAATTATATCTTTTACACAATATTAATTTTATATATTTTATAGTTTACTCGTCCTTAATTAAGGGCAGATTAAATTTACAAAACCTTAAAAATTATTAATATCCCGATACAAAATTTTAGAATTATTATTTAAATATTCCATGAAAACCATGTTAAATCATATATCATAGATAATCAATGATGGGTACTTATTATGCATGCATGAGTTATTTGGATAATTATGAGTTAAATTTTTTGGATTTTGTGGGAAAGGTATGAACCTAAGAAGTGGTGACTTAGGCCATTCTTTGAAAAATATCAATTTTAAGATGTGAAACTAAGTGAGATATGTGTTTCTTATCTAAATAAAGAGAGATATGTGTGAGAAAGGCTAGTCCTTGTAGTTTTCCTGTGAGTATCCAGCTCAATGCTTTGAAAACCCTAACAAGAGTTTCTGCAAGGTACCCACAAGAAAAAAACTTGGAAATAGGGAGTGGAAAAGGGTAACAATAACATAAATATTTAGGTGAATCCCTCATTTCCTCAACTCCCAAAGTCTTCCACAGATGATTAAATCGCAGGCTCCTACAAGTGAGCCCTTAAAGCCCCCCTTAAAAGTTTCCCCAAGGCCTTACAGGAAAGACTCAAGTCTGTACCCATATTTTTGTATTCAAGCATTCATAGGAGTAGTGATACAAAAATATAATTAATAATTATGTATCAAATATATTAATCAAATTGTAACATATATTCCATGGATAATCTTGTCAAACTGAAATGTATTACAATAAAATTTCCTTTAATTTTACATCCGCTTTATGTTGTCACTCTTCCCTCTAGTTTTCTCATTCACGTTTTTTTCTGTAATGAAAATTTGATTAATCTATTTGCCTTCTCAGATTATAATTGACTTGTCTTCTCAATCCAAGAACCAGATGCCGGGATTATAAATTCTATGATTCTCAACGAGAACAACTTTTTTGGGATCAAAAATAAAAATTGATCTAAATAATCTATAGGATTCAACCTTGTCAAATACATTATTAACCGCACACTTGATTGATGATTGTCTTTATTTCTGTCAGTTATTGAATCATGCACATATGTAGATATATAAATTTTTTTATGTAAAATATATTTTTTATATTTTGAATATCATTGATAGCGTGTACTATAGGAGGAAGTCTTTTTTATTTTGGTTTCACAAAACCTACACCAAAAGACGAAAAGAATTATCCCAAGTGGATTCCAATTGATTTCATAATAATGATCATGGTTAACAAGATCTTAAAAACAGAATGCAAATTTTTCATAAGCAAAACTTTATCTCTTGCTCGTTGTAGTGAATTTTTTTCTGGGTTCGTAAGGCCTTGATATAGACGAACAACTCAAAATGATTTGTAGCAAAAGACTTTAATGAATCGTAATGGCATCAAACAAAACCATGAAACAAATCACCCTAGCATGGATGGCATCTATGATTCCTTCGGTCTTCGAATGAGCTGCATGAAGATTCTCATGTGCGCAGCATCTAGAAGTATCCATGATGTCCTCGACATGTAAAATCTCCTTCATGTTGAAAAGCTCCATTCAACCCTCGTCACCATGGTTACATCATCTTGATTACATTTTGAATGGAGAGGAGCCATGGGGAAAAGGTAGAAGAAGGGGAAGGCCCCTGAACAATTCAAGTCTAGGCGAATTTTGTTCAAGGCCTTCCCCTATTTATACTAAGCGTGTATTTTTCATAAAAACCCCGAAAACTTAAGTATATCTTCCAACGTCTAAAATACCATTTTCCTGTGACCCTCTAGGCCTATGTATTAGTCTAGTTAACTCTAGCGGCCCAACAACATTTATTAACATTCCAAATTATTTAACTATGTCATCATCTACATTAATTCATTTCATATCGATTTAACCAAATCAATCATTTGAGTCTCCAACCTGTGGCGTGCCAAGCTACACGTGATGCAGAAGATACAAAGGAGTGTGTATCGACTCACTCATAGAACCTATTTGTCATCAGTTTACGGTGTACATATAATCCCTTATTCATTTGATGCTCCAAGGATGATTTAGGGTATGATAAATTGTCAAACCCTAATCGATCATCTGAGTTAGAGCTGATGCGTTCAAAAATCATCAAATAACTCTTTTTAAATATTTCTCTGCCTTAGCCAAGTACTTCATTGTGTCGTCTTCTTTGAGTTGTCTCCTCTCATTCTGAGGGTGGCCGATCCCATCTTGACCACTCAGTCATCTTTGTGAACTTGTTGATGCACCCGAACTAAGACTGTTTAAAATGACATGATTAGAGACTTGTAGGTCCTATTTAAAGTACAAATATCCGTCCACAAGACGTCTTTGGTGTCTCAGGTCTAAGGACCACTTACGAACCGTGACTTCACATTAATGGCTATGAGAATGCCCATACTCGTCATATGTGTGAGGCTGGATAGTGTTATTCTATCTGGATACTTCAATGTCCTTCTCGAGTATCCTTCGAATAGGAATATTACAAACACATGCTTAAAGATTACCGATCTTCTCTATAATGATTCCATCATAATTCACTAAGTCCAATCATGTATTCATGGACTTCATTACAAGCATCACACATGCACTGTAATGAATCTGTTCAATTAATGAACATGGAATGAGATATGGAAAGTGTGATTGGTTTGTCGGCCACATATATTTCCTTCAAAGTCAAGACCAAAGGATATAAGGAAAAAAATATAGAGTAAAATGTAAAATTATTTTCCACTTAGAGTTCAACGATTCTTTAAGATCCAGTATGCATATAAAGTGTTCATTGATAGGTAAATTAGGAAATTTGAACACAATTTACAATTATATGTTGAAATGAATACACACATCTTTCATTTCACAAGATATCTTTATAAGGCCTGATATACTAGGTTTCCTCCTCCTGTTACACTCCATAGGCTACTGACAACAGAATTTAAGATAATGTCATACGATGAGAAAAACCAGAATAAATGATTAGTAGTTTACTTATGCTAAAGATAATTAAAGCAAGGGAGGATGTTTGGCTCCTAATAAGTGTAGACTATAGATATAAGTCTATCTACTAAGTGGAGATATTATATGATTAGATGTGATTTATTGAGGAAGTGGAGCAGCAGATAACCAATGGATTCAAATTTATAGTTTTGAAGAATCATGGTCAATATTAAACATAATTAAAAAAAATGTAAAATACTCACCTTTATCACCCATATCCAATATATGTAAACTAGTAGCGTCTTTATTGGGATTCCATTATTCCAATTATAAATATATTATAAACTAAAATGGAAAAGCGAGAAAAGTAAATATATTATCCTCAGATAGAAAGAAAACTGAAAAAAGATCAAATGAAAGGAATCATGTATGGGTAATTGAACCCTTCCTTTAAGAAATGAGTGGTATTTCCCAAAAGAGTGGATCTTATGGGTTTATATTTTTCATTGGTTAAATTATTATCAAGTATATTGTCCAATTATTTATGTGAAAATAAACAAAGGTAAGAAAAATGAGAGGGAAAAAATGTTAAGTCATTATGGCTTGTATCACAATGAAGAGCAGCCCTATGACACCTACCACATTCAATGTTAACTTGGATGATAACAACTGAATGACATCACATGCGATTAAATGTATTGGTGTTCGTTTTCCCTAATTATTCACATTATTCAATGAAAACACAAACTTCAGAAAAATATGATATATTATGTTACTGGTGGCTAGAAAGGACATCTTCCTGATTCTCCCATTTTGTTTATGTTTCTTAATTATATGCAATTTTCATTTGACTGATCATATCATAAATGTTGATCCTTAGTTGAATTTAGCATATGGTAGTGATAGTGAGTCATATTTTCATCTTTTTAACTACATGAGGATTGCAACAATTTTGTGAAACCAAGCCTCTTGAATTTTGCTGTGGAAGAACTAACCTAGATTTTGTTGAAATATATGTAAATGAGTAAAAACTTAGAATCGTCAATAATCATACATGGTGTTCATCTCTCTCATGAAAATGCCATCTCGCTATCTATGTCTCTCTAACATATAATTCTATCTCTGGGAGTGAGAAAGTAGGAGAGAGAGTGAGAGAGAGTATTGAGTAATCAAAGCGTGTGATTTTTAAGGACTCTTAAGGAGCAAGAACCACTCATCTCATCAACTCACCTAGGAAAAGAAATAGGGATAAATAGATAAAGAGAGTTGAGACATCCATGTATTTCTTAATTATCTCTAATAAGAAGCATTCATCTGAACTGTTGTCTTAGGAAAACGAGAGAGATATGACACATCAGAAGCAATCTTTAAAGATCTTGAACTACATCCATAAGCAGAAAGAGGAGATTTCATGATATTGAGAAAGAAGCATCCATCTGAGATACTCTCTTTTTGGATGAAATAGGAGATAGAGAGAGGGGAAGAAGAAAAGAAATAAAGAAATATAAGATCAGGATAGTGTGTTTTTTATTGATCTTGAGAATTAATTGGGGTTCATGTGAGATTCTAAGACAGCAAAAAAGAAGAGAGAAATGAGACATTTAAGAGTACTTTTCATGATCTTGAGTAAGATGCATTCATCTGAGCTACTCCCTTTGGCAAAGACAGGAGAAAGGGAGAGAAAAAAAGAAACAAATAAAAATTAGATCAACGCAGTGTGTTTCTCATTGATCTTGATGATTAATTGGCATTCATTTTGGCTACTCTGGCAGCCAAAAAAAGTTACATCTATATAAAAAGAGACTGAAAAAAGAATTAGAGAGAGTGAGTAAAAGAGTGAATTAGAGAGAGAGGGAGAATGAGAGAGAGAGAGTGAACTAGGAGAGAGGGAGATTTAGAGAGATTGAAAGAGAATTAGAGAGAGAGAGTGAAAGGAGCTAAATAAGTGCTAATTTCCTCACATTTTGGGCTTTTAATGTTTAAATTTGAAGAAGAATTAGTGCTAATTTCCTAATTAGAATTTCCTTAAATTTGAAGTTAAATAATTAGTTTGATAAATAATTAGGTCAATAGATACATTTTAAACGGTTTTAAAAAAGAGTTTTAAAAGAAATTAAATATTTAATTGACCTATTTTAATAAATAAAAAGAAAGTAAAGAATAAAACATATTTTAGAAATGAATAAATTAGTCTTTATACCTTAAGAAACAATGTTTACAATTTATTTTAAGTGTTTTTTTATAAAACTCTTTTTTTATTGAAACCAGCCCTTATTGGGCCGGTTTAAGCACTTAGTGTTTGTTAAATGTGCAGGGAAATGCACCGAGCAGCATGTGGACCACTCAGAAGCCAGAGCCAGGCTTCGATGCGTGTCGCGCACTATGTCAATCACGATGCGCAGCACACACTGCGCGACGTGGACCAATCACCGTTGACATAACTCCGTCGCGTGCAACGCGCGACGTGTACCAATAGAAAAACAGATCGAAATGAAGCCTTCGAAGCGCATTCCGTGAGTTGCACATGCACGCACCGCCATGCGCACGAAGCCTGATGCTTCACCGTACGATGTGGACCAACCAGCTTGCTCTGTACGCCCTGCGTGAAAAGCAAAACAAACAAAGTTAATAACCGAATTCGAAGAACGAGTTCTTCCGATTACGCGACAATGAAAAGGGGAAAATGAAAATTGAAGGATTGTTATTGATTCGAAGCTCGAGGAAAGAACACCTAGACTCCTCGAAGACTCAAGAATCATCCAGGAGCAATGTGGAGCTCTATTTGGACAGGAATTTTGCAGATCCGTCACTGCATTTCTTCCTCAAATTCAAGCTAAAATCGGTGGAAAATGGGGCATTCGTTGCGCGGAATCAGCCCAGATTGATTCTCCAAGTATCCCTGGTACTTCTAGGTTATTTTTTCTTTGACTTTTCCCTTGACTTTACATTCAATTTTAGCGAATCGTCAGTTTCGTTCATGCCCGCCATTTTCCCTTAAATTCAGATTTTAATCCCCTTAGTTTTGAAATTAACCTTATTTTCAATTTAATTAGTTCCATTTGAGTTTAGATTGACCATTTTTTGAATGATGTTTGACTGTTAATTCACTCATTTTAGTCTCTGATTTCTCAAAGTAGCAAATTGTATTCAAGATTTGCTAATTGAGGACATCTCTGCCATTTCAAATTAATGAGGATAAAACAAAAATATAATAAAAAATCTTCTTAACATTCTAAATCCGTGAGAAATAAATCAAATAAAAATGCAAAACACTAGAAAAAATTATCTTAGGGTTTCTAGTCCATAAGAAATTTGGATAAATCCTTATAAAAAGATTGGTAATAACAATTGAGATCAATTTTCTTCTCCAAATCATGTCTAATTCACTAAAAAATTCAAAAAAATTATTCAAGCTGAGGTAAGACTTTGGGTTAAGTGAAGCATGATTAACGAGAAACTTTTGATCTAGATTTTAATCATACTCACATCCTAAAAATCTAAGATCAGTTGAACAATTAAACAATATAGTAAGGGGATTAGTTAGTAATTATTATCAAGAAGTGCTAACTAATCATCAATCAGTTAAAGCTGAGTAAAAATTTTATATCTGTTAAATCTAGAGTGCTAATCCCTAATCAGAGAAGTCTTGAATTTCCCGATCTCCTCCCTAGGGTTGTACCCCTTACTTTAGCACTAAGGGATAAATAAATTTTATTGATTAAGTTCAGAAAACCCTTAAATAACGACATATAAACACACATTTTTGAACTTATCAAAGAAACAGAGAGAGAATTAGAGAGAGAGTTAAAGGAAGAAAGAGAGGGAGAATTAGAGAGAAAGAGGAAGAGAAAATCAGAGAGAGAGAGAGAAGGAGAGAATTATAGAGAGAGAGAGAGAGAAAAAAAAGGAGAAAATCAGAGAGAGAGAGAGGAGAGAATTATAGAGAGAGAGAGAGAGAGAAAAAAAAAAAAAAAAAAAAAAAAAAGAGAAAATCAGAGAGAGAGAAAGAAAATCAGAGAGAAAGAGATAGAGATAGAGAGAGAGAGAGAGAATTAGAGATAGAGAGAGAGAGAATTAGAGAGAGAAAGAGAGGGAGAATTAGAGGGGGAGAACTAGAGAGAGAATTAGAGAGAAGGAGAATTAGAGGGAGAATTAGAGAGGGACAAATAGAGGGAGAATTAGAGAGAGAGATCTAGAGAGAGAATAAGAGAGAGGGAGAGAACTAGAGGAGAGTGAAAGAGAGAATTAGAGAGAGGGAGAGAATTAGAGGAGTGTGAAAGATAGAATTAGAGAGAGAGAGAGAACTAGAGAGAGAATTAGAGAGAGGGAGAGAATTAGAGGAGAATGAAAGAGAGAATTAGAGAGAGAAAGAGAGGGTGAATTAAAGAGATGGAGAAAGAGCAAGTGAAGGAGAGAAATAGAGTAAGAGAGGGAGAGTTAGAGAGAGATAATCAGAGATTTAGAGAGAGAGAGAGAGAGAAAAAAAAAGAGAATAAGAGAGAGGGAAATAGCTAATCAGAGAATTAAAGAGAGAAAAAGAGAGAATTGGAGAGAAATAAATAGAGAGAGATAAAGAGAATTGGAGAGAAATAGAGAATTAGAGAAAGAGAGAGATATAGAGAGAGAGAGAATTTGAAAAAGAGAGAGATAGAGCGAGAGATCGAGAGAGAGAATTAGAGAAAGAGAGAGAGAAATACAGAATTAGAGAGAGATAGAAAGATTTAGAGGGAGAGAGAGATAGAGAGAGAGAATCAGAGAAAGAGAGAGAAATACATAATTAGAGAGAGATAGAGAGATTTAGAGGGAGAGAGAGAGATAGAGAGAGAGAATCAGAGAGACAGAGAGATAGAGAGATTTAGAGGGAGAGAGAGATAGAGAGAGAGAGAGAATCAGAGAGACAGAGAGAGATAGAGAATTAGAGAGGGAGAGAGAGATAATTCGAGAGCGATAGAGAGTATTAGGGAGGGAGAGATAGATAATCAGGGAGAGAGATTAAGGGGGAGAGAAATAGAGAGAGAAATACAGAGAACTAGGGAGAGAGAGAAAGAGAGAATTAGAGAGAATCAGAGAGAGAAACACAGTGAATTAGGGAGAGATAATAGAGAGAATTAGAGAGAGAAATACAGACAATTAGGGAGAAAGAGAGAATTAGAGAGAAATACAGTGAATTAGGGAGAGAGAATTAGAGAGAGAAATACAGTGAATTAGGGAGAGAGAATTAGAGAGAGAAATACAGTGAATTAGGGAGAGAGCTGAGATAACAAGAGAGTTCTTTACTAATCCCAAAGGAGTTAAACAAGAGAATAATCTAGCAGAGGCAGCTTTAAAAAAAAACCAAAAGAGGAAAAAGGTTGAAGAAAGAGGGGGGGGGAGACCACTTGAGATGAATCTTCTCAAGCAGTCTTTTATTTCTCTCTCTTGATCATGCCCATCCGGTCTCGTCTCCTACCGACTCCATTACAAATCCTGCAACACCCGCCATCCTCCGTCAACGAGGCGCCCGAAAACGAGGAGAGAGAGATAACAAGTAGACGATATTCCTCTACTTGGAGAACACAAGGTATAGAGAGAGGGATGGTCACAGTTATAGAAAGAGAGATAGATAAACATAGATGAGAAGAATTGGAGAGAGAGAGAGAGAGATAGAGACAGAAGGATGCGGAAATGACACATTATATGAGAGAGATATGACCAGATGAACTCAGCTGAAAGAAATGTAGAGAGAGAGAGAGAGAAAGAGTACAAAAATATAAACATATTTAGAGAGAGAAAGAGTGCCAAAAAAGTGAAATTTCAAGGAAATGCAAAGGTGGATGGAAAATTAGCAGATTGAAATGTGCACAAATACATACATATATATATATATATATATCAATGACCAGATGAACTCAGCTGGAAGAAATGTAGAGAGAGAGAGAGAGCATAAAAACGCAGAATTCCCAGAAAAGTGTACAAAAATATAAACATATTTAGAGTGAGAAAGAGTGCTAAAAAAGTGAAATTTCAAGAAAATGCAAGGGTGGCTGAAACATTAGCAGACTGAAATGTGCACAAATACATATACATACATATATATATATCACAATGACCAGATGAACTCAGCTGAAAGAAATGTAGAGAGAGAGAGAGAGCATAAAAATATAAACATAAACATATTTAGAGAGAGAAAGAGTGCCAAAAAAGTGAAATTTCAAGGATTTGCAAGTGTGGATGAAACATTAGCAAACTGAAATGTGCACAAATACAAATATATATTAAACAGTGAGCCCAATTTCTAGAAATGGCAAGATGGGATTAAAACATTAGAGAAAACAAACATGCCAATAAATATCTAGAGAGAGAAAGAGAGGGGTAGTCTATTTTTTTACCTCTTCAGTTAGAGCTCGTCTTTTACGGGTGTAGGTTCTGGACGCGCTGTCTTATCGGCGTCCGTGGCAGTTGCCGTGGTGGCGGCCGAGGAAGACTGCGGGTCCTTGTTCTTGTTGATGAATTCAATGATGTCCTCCTTGGCCCGCCCGCCCTCGTACGGGATCACCTTCCCGCTCGCCGTCCGGAAGTACAGCGTCGGATACCCGGGCACCTCGAACTCCGGCGGCACGTCGTTGGCCGTGGCGTCCTGGTCAACACACGCCGAGACGAATCAGCAAACCTCACCTTTGACTTTTTCCGCGTGGAAGCTGCAGAAGCCGACACGTGGCTAAGGAGACGGCGTAATTTGCTGACGGGAGCAGTGAAATTATTTTCAAAAAGGAGATGGGTGAACAAGAAATTTGATTTAACTTCAATTTAGAACTCGACCCGGAATAGGGAAACTTTAAACTCGACAGAGCGACGTGTCCAAGAAGGAAAAGAGGGCGAAGAAAGTCAACGGTAAATCTTAAAGGGTCAACGAGGTTGACCAAGAGACAGAAAGTCGACAGTCAAAAAATGGAATGGGAATTAGAGAAAATAAAGAAAAACTAAAAAAGAAAAGAAGGTTGATGGTTGAGAAAATGAAAAAAGGGAATGAGACAAAATACACATTAAAACAAGGGTAAAGAAAGTTAATGTTCAAGAAAAAAGAAAAAAATTAAAAAAAAATTTAAAAATTTACCATTTTGGCGATCACCACATCGGTGTCGTCCTGGAGAGCGACCGCCGCCTCCGCAAGGATGGGTTCCAGGGTTTTGCAGTGGCCGCACCACGGAGCGTAAAACTCAAGCAGAACTGCCCAATTTTTAAAAAATATTAATAAAAAGATTTACAATTATAAATCTAGAATCATAACTGAAATATATATTTAATTTCCCCAGCATACGCTAAAACCAAGGTAAGGCATTTTGTTGCGAAAACAAAAAAGGTTAGATAATGTCAATGTCAAGAAACACTGACATATCTAATTTACTTAGTCCCCTTTCCAATTTCCATCGATATAATACTATTTTTCATGAATGTAATTTAATGCTACGAATCTAGCTCAATTAATATAATTTATTAATATGGACTCACCGTTTTTCCCAGAGTTGTAGAAAATGTCTTGAATGCTGTTGGTCACGACGACTTTGACGGGCTCGTCATTGACTTCTGGGATGGGCGCAGACTTGATGAACGGCTTAAGATTGCCCGCCTGCAGACAGACAAACATTAAGGATCTAGAGACCAATGCCGAACCTTATAAAAAATGCGAAAAAACTTATATCAACTGAATAAATAGGGGGAAAGATGATTATGATACATTTCAATAGATCTTCCAGATCAATGGCCTTAAGTTGAACATTACCCGAATTCTGCTTCTGTATTCTAAAAAAATATCTCTCATTCACATTTGAAATGTCATGATATGTTATAACTGGTGTCAACTTATACTAATTAATAATTAGGGGAAAAGATGATCACGATAAACTCCCATGAATTTTTAAGATCAACGGCCAAAAAGATACAACAGCAAATCAACATACATTATCTTTTAGTCCTGAACCTGACCATAATCCCAATTCTGCTGTTATAAAATTTTCTGAAGAAAAAGAGTACATGAAAACCATATTTAAAGTTAGAAATACCATGACCACGTTTGAGATGGTATGAATACGTGAAATTCATAAATAAAGAAAACGAAGATCAAGATGGAGTTCAATGAATATTCAAAGACCAATGACCTAGAATAGACATCAGCAAGTCAGAAACATGATCAGAATCCGATTCGCGTGATAAAAGAATACTCCCACATCTGCTGATATCAATGTTTTTGAAGAAATCGCTCATTCGTTTATGTTCGAAACCCACAAACTAACGTCTCAAATATCACGATTTATTATGAACTGATTCCTGAAGAACATGCTTCGAAAATCACTCTTAAAATAATGCGAGTTCATCAATAAAGTAAATAAAGCAATGCCATCGACATTAAGTATACTCTTTCAAAAAAAAATTACCAAATAGTCCTCCACCCAAGGGACGATCTCATCCGGCTTCACATTTCCTTTGAAGAACTTAGTTCTATCTTTGGCGTTAATAAGGATAACGGGCGCCAGGTCAAGCGAGAGACCGAAGTACTGTTCATAAATTCATTTAGTCTTAGATAATTGGATGACGGAGAGATTAGCAGAAAGATTTAAAAAACAAGGGGTTTTTGAGATTAAAATCACCTCAAAAGCGCCGTCGCTGGCCTCAAGATCGCCAAGCAAAGAGATAACCTCTCCTTTCTTGCTGATCTCTGCAGCATTGCGAAACGCAGACTTGTATTCCTCAATATTCTCGGCGCTGAAATTCACAAACAGCAACGCCTGCATTTTCCCATAATTTCATCACGACTTTGCATCAAATCTGGTCGAAGATTGGCAAGAGGGAGATAAAACATGAATTTGTTTTGAAATAAAATTACCTTGGTATTATCAAGGTTGAAGTATTTGATGACCAGAGGGTGAGTTGCAGGATCTTTGGTCAGCACAGTAATCAGAGGCTTACTGGTGTCATCAATGAACTTCTCCAGAGTCTTAAAATCCTGCACAAGAAATAAACAAAATTGAAAAAAAATTCATGAATTGGGTGAGAGTTTCTAATATAAATAAAATGAAAAGTAAGAGTAAACTAGAGGATACCTCCGTGTCAACAAAGAGTTCATCATAGGGCTTAAAGAGTCTAACGACGGGTCCCTTAACATTAGATTCCCCTTTGGGCAAGTTCTTCGCGTCAAGGGTATGGCCAAAATCGTACTGAGACCGCGATTTCTCTGCCACGTCGATGAAGCTATCGAATTCCTCACCCGAAAATTTGGGGAAAACACCAATCTGCACCAGAAATTCTCATAATACCCTCTTTGAGAATGAATTCGAGCAAGAAATTTAGAGGAAAAAAATTCCCAACTCACGATGTAAATCTTCTTGTCGTCGAAGGTTGCTGTAACATCTTCAGAAGATTTGATTTCAATTGATGGAGGGCCCATCAGTTTCTTCAAATGCTCAACGATGCCGTCGGCTTCGCGGGGGCCTTGGTAATCTGAGACTGTGGCTCCCTTTTTCTTGAATACTTTGAGCGTGGGGAAACCACCGATGTTGTATTCGGTGGCAAGGTCTTTGTTGCTCTCGTCGCTGGCATCAACCTTTGCAAGAACGATCGGAGGATCGTGCTCGCTCAGAATAGCCGCAGCCTTCTCATACTGCATTCCAAAACAGACAGATCAGATCGACTAAAAACTTGGAATAATTTCTCTAATTCGCAGTACCTCGGGGGCGAGTTGTTTGCAGTGTCCACACCTAGTATGAGCAGCAGGAGAGTAAGAACAATTAGCATTTGGAAAGAGGGATGCTTGAACCTTAACTAGGGCAAATCGAACGACAAAAAATTAAGAAAGCAGCAGTGAAGTTGAAAGAATTGTCAGTCAATCGAGCCGGCTAATGCAGCTAGAAGGAAATCCTCACAAATTTTGACAATACCTAGAAATTTTTTTGACATTACCACATAGATTTCAGATCTAAGTCTGCTAAGCACACCAGAACATCACGAATTTAGAAAAAAAAAATCACCAAAGTCAACTCACGATTCAGAAGCCGAGAAAATCAGGTATTGTCAAAATTTTCGTGATTTCCAAAACCTGATTCACACAGTACCTCACAAATTTCAGATCTAAGTCTGGTAAGCATACCAGAACATCACGAAATCAAAAACAAAATTTTTTTGCCAAAGTTAACTCACGACTCAGCAGCCGAGAAGCCAAGAAAACCAGGTATTGTCGAAAATTTCAGCAGAAACAACGAAATCCTAAATCAATAGCGGCGCAGGCAACAGTAAAGGGGAAAGCGAAGCAGTTCTAACCAAGGGGCGTAGAACTCCACAACGATGAAGTCGTGCTTGGCGATTGTCTCCTTGAGATTGGAATGGTCGAGGGTGAGCACAAAGGACGGTCCTTCCGGCTCAGAAACCTCATCCACCTCCTCAGCAACCTCTTCTACCGCTTCATCAGCTCGCGAAGAGATCGCGACCGAGCAAACAAGAAGATAAACTGCAGCAATCGCCAGCCATGATCGAACTCCTCTCGCCATCTTCGAGATTTCGACTAGTACAACTTCTGCAAGAACAAAGCACCGTTATATAGCCGGCATGATGATGAAGAAGACCAAATTTCAGTTCAATCCCTTAAAAGACTATTACTCCAAAAACAACGCCGTTCTTTTGATAATCGTATTTCAGTCCTGATTAATGAGTGTAGTGGACTTCTTTGGGAAGATTGAATTCTGTTCAAAGGGGTAATTCGATAAAATGTCAGTTGACTGGTATTTTACTATTTAATGGTTTTTTTATGATGTCATTGGATTTTTTTACAGCCGTCGGATCTGAGATCAACGGTTGTGATCGTCGATTTCTCGTTCTTATAGACCCGCGCCGATGGCTTATTTAAGAAATAAACAATATTCGTTTTTTAATAATCTAGGACTTATATTGAAGAGGAGATTGAGAAAATAGTAATATTTTTAATACAAAACATAGTTTCATCTAAGATTGAAAAGAAAGTTTTCCATGTTTTAAATGATTTTTTCTTGTTAAAATAATTGTAAATTAAGGAAGTATGGGCAATAACATTATAAAACATTCAATTGCCAAATTGCTAATTTAAAAATGTTTATATAGATAGTCATTTAGTATTTTTCTTGTTGTTGTCATCGGCTCATTCTGAATCGTCAGATATGATTTCAACGGTCCGGATCTTCGCTCCTGACCGGTGTTATCAGTGGTGTGGGAGGTTGGAAGCAGCGCCAGTACTAACTAGTAATTATTTCTTAATAATTGCTGATTGCCATTTTTTCAACCGTCGGATATGATTCTGACGGTGTTGATCTTCTAAGACCAAATAGAAGATAAATTAAAATTAAAATTTTAAATTATTCATTGTATTTAAATAATATGTCCGTAGAAAAGTATGGGCTATAAATTATGAAATACCCAATTTCCCAATGGGCTATATAAAAATGTTTATAAATATATACTTATATTCCCTTGATGTTGTCGTTGGATCGTTTAAAATCGTCCGATCTTAATTCAACGGTCAGGATCTTTGCGCAAGATCGTCGGATCGCGGCCTTGAAGCCGCCGAAGTTTAAAGCGCGTGGTGTGGGTGTTAAAGTCACCGCCGCTTTACTAACTCTGCTATTTTGGGAGGTTACGCTCACCGCGGTGACGGGACTCACTCTCGGCGACTCCGCCAAGTGGGGATAGCGGCGACCACACCCATTGATGTAGTCACATCGCATTTGCTCATCTACCCAACTGCAAAGTCAATGTTAGGTGATTATTAAATTATAGATGTGGGGATTTAATGGGACAGCATTAAACTTGAATTGTCAATAAATAAATTTAAAGGTCCAATATAAATCCATTTTTAATTGTATTTATGGAAATTGTTGGTTCATTGTAATGTTTGTGTGTAAGATTTATCTAATTTCTTTTATTTGAGAGTAGTGAACTTTTATTGTCAATTAGGGAAATCAAAAGGTTCAACTTTATTCCATTTTTTAAATGTATTGATGGAAATCGTTGGTTCTTTGTAGTGTCTGTGTATGAGATTTATCGAATACTTTTGATTTGAGAGTAGTGAACTTTTATTGTCAATTAGGGAAATCAAAAGGTTCATTTTTTCCATTTTTAAATTGTATTGATGGAAATTTTCGGCGCTTTTGTAGTGTTTGTGAATAAGATTTATCAGATATTTTCAAGTTGAGAGTACTGGAATTTTATTTTCAATTAGGGAAATCAAAATGTCCAACTTTATTACATTTTTTTACTGTGGTGATGGAAATTCTTGGTTCATTGTACTGTTTGTGTATAATATTTATCTAATAGTTTCAACTTGAGAGTAGTGGCATTTTATTTTCAATTAAGGAAATCAAAAGTTCCAAATTTATTCCATTTTCCAATTGCATTGATGGATATTATTTGGTGCTTTGTAGTGTTTGTAAATAATATTTATCTAATATTTTGAAGTTGAGAGTACTGGCATTTTCTCGTAAACCAGTGAAATCAAAAGGTTCAATTTTAATTCATTTTTAATTGTATTGGTTGGTATTCTTAAAATAGTTTGGTGTTTGTGTATCAGATTTGACTAATATTTGGATTTAAGAGAAATAGCCTTTTATTGTCAATTATAGAAATCAAAAGGTCCAACTTTATTCCACATTTAATTGTATCCATGGAAATTCTAAACCATTTTTGGTGTTGGTGTATCATATGTATTTAATATTTAGATTTGGGAGCAATTGACATTTTATGGTCAATCTATAAATCAAAAAAATTAACTTAATTCCATTTTTATTTGTATGATTGGGCATTGTTTGTAGTGCTTAGGTATCAAATTCATTTAATGTATTGAAAGGAAGCAGTGGCACAACATAGTCAATCAAGAAATCAAAAAGATACAACTTTATTCCATTTTTTAATTGTACTCGTGAAATTTTTGTGTATCAGATTTGTGTAATGTTTGGAGCCAAAATAGTGAAAAGTTACAGTCAATCCAAAGGTCCAACTCAATTCCAATTTTTAGTCCCATAAGTGAACATTGTTGGCTTTTTGTAGTTTTTGTGTATCAAATTTATATAATAGTTTGACTTTAGAGCAATGTCATTTTATTGCCAATTGATAAATCTAATTTCCAATTTGAATCCACTTTCATTAATCTAATTTTATAGTGTTTGCGCATAATATTTATCTCATATTTTTTACACAAAGTAGTGAAGCATTATAGTCAATCAAGAAACTATAAGGACCAACTCGATTCTAAATTTTAATTGTATTGAATTAAATAGCTTGGTTTTTGCACTGTCTATGTAACAGATTCATCCAATATTTGGAGGAAAATTAGTGAGGCATTATTCTCAATCAAGAAATCAAAATAATCAACCCGATTCCTTTTTTGATTGTATCAATGAAAGTGTTGGGTTTTTTCTGTGTTGTGTATCAGAATTATCCAATCATGGGAGGCAAAGTGATAACACAAAAAATAAGGCTAGTTTGGAGAAATTTACACTTTTATGCATTAAAATGGTTGTGGACCTAATCATATTTTTAAGGACTTTTACACCATCACATCCTGATAAAGAATAAATTTTAATGGATTTTTGGAACTCATATTCAGAGAGATGAAATTTTTAAGTCAAAATATATATTAATTATATTTTATGATTTAGTATTTATATAAGAATGATTTATTAATCTACCTTTTGGTTTGAGTATGCGCCCTCCACGTGTTGCCATTCAATTCGTCGAATACCAACTTATCATGAGTATCCGTAATGATCAGCTGATTTAATCATTGCAAAAGCCTCAATTATGACATCACGAATCGCAATGCCATAATGCGTCAATCACTACTTGACAATCTCTCTTTTTTTTTGCTAGGGCGACATGGAGCAGAAGGAAAAAATGTGATTTTAATCACAATAAATACTAAGCGATAATCAAGAGAGAAAAGAATAAAAAGATAAAAGAGAAGTCAACAATTGTGACACACGGAAATGCATGCCATGTCAAGTAATGGTGAGGGAATATTTCCCTTTTCTTTATGCGAATGACTCATGATAGCACGTCATTTGCTAGAAAAAAGTGAAAGGGGGGAATCTAGTTACGTGGCAATGCGGCGCCACCTCGTGCAATGATTAAAAAATAAATAAATCTACTTTTTTTGTCTTTTCCTCTGTGTAAGTAAACGCGGATTTCCTGGAGCACCCGATTGTGGAAGACTAGGCAATCACGCCAATGATTAAATAGCTGACAATTGGATGACTTAATTACAAAAAAAGGAAGCGCTAGTACTGGGATGAGGGGAGAGAACAAATGGACAACTAGGATTCTCCAACTTCAAGGCGCAATATATCTGACAATCTAGAGGTCTGCTTGAGCTGAAATTTCTAGAGTTGGTTTGTCTTCGTCCCTATTTCCATCTATACCCTC
Organism: Wolffia australiana; assembly: GCF_029677425.1. Lineage (NCBI taxonomy): Eukaryota > Viridiplantae > Streptophyta > Magnoliopsida > Alismatales > Araceae > Wolffia > Wolffia australiana. Next base: position 3,198,177 of record NC_135846.1, read on the forward strand.
TGATATAGATGGAGGTGTGGATCATTGTTCAAATCATTTTTAAACTTGGTTTCTACTCATGTGGGTTGATTCAAAGATAACAAGCTTTTTAGATCCATTAAGGGTGTTATTGGTTGATAGGCTCAAAAATTACGTTTATATATGTTGTTATTTAGGGATTTTTCGAGCTTAATCACTAAAATTTTTATGTCCCTGAATGTGTAAGTAAGAGGTCGAACCCTAGGGAGGTGATAGGAAATAATCAATTTTGTTTCTAATTAGGGTTTTGAACTTGAAATCTAAATGAACTGATGCTTTAATTTCTTATTTGAATGCTAGTACTTGTGAATTTTTACTAACATTTTATCCTCTTGAAGTTAAGTGATTTTGATAATTCTCTGTTATTGATTAACAGAGATTTCAAATCACTTAACCTTATATTTTTATTTGATTTAAAGTCTTTGATTGTTTAGGTTATATAAATTTTTTTGTTCTTTTTAATGAATTTCAGATCTATTTCTAAAATAGGTTTGACTCCATTTTAGTGTATTTCTTTAATTAGTTTTATTTATCAGGTGCTTTGCTATTTTTAAAGAATAAAAGAACTAATGCTTATGCTATTATTAAGAGAATTTTTTATATATTTTTATTTTATACCGAGTAATCCGAAATTGTGTAAATATCCTCAAATAGCAAATCGTGAATACGAGTCACGATTTGCTTATTCAAGGAGCACGGTGTCGTGAATTCTATTCACGATTTTTATGCAACTCAATAGGCAAGTATGTTCGATATTGCAAGTCTATAATCGATTAAGAACGTATGATTTTAAAATGAACTGAAATCTACAAATAAGACGATTTATTTCACAAATAAAAGAAACGACGAATGTGAACGAAATCGAAAATTTGAGAATACTAAAGTGCAAAATGAAATGTAAAAATGCATCCTAAGTCAGCCTAGAGATACCAGAAACACTCAGAGTCTCGATAGGGCTTGATTCCGCGCAACGCATGCCCATAAATTTCAAGAAATTTGGCTTGAATGAGCTGGAAATTGCGGCGCCGGATCTGCAGAATCCATCTTCGAATTAGGCTCCAAATTGCTCGGGCTGATTCCTGAGTCTTGAAGGAGGCTAAGCGACCATTCCTTCAGCTTGAAAAATCAAGAATGATCTGAAATCTTCACATTTCTTCCTATTTATCGCCGCAGAATCGGAAGAACAGCATCTTCCGATTATGTTAGAACTTCTATCTGATTCGCGTCGTATGGTGGGCGTACGACGCGATGCCACTGGCTCGTTGAGCCTTCCCGTGTCTTCTTTCTGTGCGCGACACGCACGGGATCGGGCACGTGCGTGTCACACACGGAAAGCTGTGGCTCTTCCTTCTGATTAGCTCGCACGGCGCTGCGTGCGGATCGCCTCGTTCGTGAGCCTTGCGCTCATAAGCATAGTTAGAGCCGAAAACTGGCCCAATAAGGGCCAGTCTATTTAAAAAAAACATTTGTAAAAGAAATACTTTGAAATAAAATGAAAGAAAAAGGTTAATAATGCGAAAAGATGTCCTAATAGCGTCTAAAATAAGTTTTATTGTTTTTATTTTATTTGATTTATAGAAATAGGTCAATTTAAAAGCATTTAAATCCTTAGAATGATGATTTAAAAACCATTAAAAATGTCCAAATTGACCTAATTATTTGTCAAATACATCATTTACTTTGAAATTTAAGGAAATTCTTGTTTTAAGCTAAAATCATGATAACATGCATTAAAAATTAATATTTTTACGCAATAAAATCCTAAAAATATGAAAAAATTAGCTCTCTATGAGATCCTATTTTCATGTTATCATTGGGACTCTGTGTGTGTTGAAAGACAACATCGACGAGAGGAAACTTATTGGCACTCATAAATCGCTGTGATGCTGGTGGAATGTAAGGATCTATGGTAATCATCTTCGTCTTACATTTTTCTTTCTCCACATTGTCGGCAGCTTAGTTCATTTTCACAACACATCTTGCCATTCCAGCTCATTCATACCTTATCCAAATCATGTCTTACCACCTTCACATCATCATTATTTCATTATCGCATTCACTCAATCTTCTCAAACCTGAATTATCACTATCTACTAACTACTCTCCTTGACTTAATATCACTATATTACCTCATATTTTCTAGTCACTTTATTTTGCATTTACTAATTATCTTTTATCATCTCAATAATTTGCATATTAAGAATATTAAATCCTTAATCACTGTTCCCTGTGGGGACGATTCATACTCACCACTAACTAAGATTACTAAGTGAGCATAAGTTTATATTTTCATTGAATAATCTCAAAAATAATACCAACAACAAGTTTAAACCTTAATTTTGAGATACTCACAAAGCAATTAGACATTTTTACCAATCAAGAAATCAAGACGATCAAAGTGATTCATTGTTTTATAATCAATGAAAGTTGTTGGTGTTTTGTAGCATTTATGTATCAGATTATCTACTGTTTGGCGGCAAAACAACGATCTGTTATTGTTTGTCAATAAAATGGAAATTAAAACTGGACTCCAATTATGATTTGATTAATGTAAATTGATTATATTTTGTAGTGTTTATGCATGAAATTTATCTAATGTTTGGAGGAAAAGCAGTGAGGCAATATAGTAAATCAAAAGATCCAAAGGATCAAATTGATTCCATTTTTTAATTGTATTGATGTAAATGTTTGGTTTTGTGTGTTCTCTGCGTATCACATTATCTAATGTTTGGAGGCGAAGTAGTGAGTCATTATACTAAAACAAGAAATTGTACGGTACGACTTGATTCCAATTTTCAATTGTATTTATGTAAATTCTTAATCTTTTGTAGTGTTTGTATATCATATTTATATAATGTTTGGCCGTGAAACAGTGAGGCATTAATCTCAAAAAATTATATATTTTTGTGGTTCAAACGTTAGTAATGTATTGTTTTTCTGTTGATGCTTGGTTCCTGGTTGGGATTATGGGTCATGTAATTAAATTATTTAAAGTTATATATGTTGATTTACTATCATAAACTGCATATTGTTTCTTCAGATTTTTATGAGCTATTAAACTCTAAAAAATTCTGTAAGATTTGTGCATGAAAAACAATACACTAAATTTTTTTCATAACCACCTAAAGTTCTTAATTTATACCCCATTGAAGACACGTGAATAAGTGGGAAATATGCCCAATGATGATTATTTATTCATCCAATAATTAATGATGTACTTGGCTGTCATGAAGATTATTGGTTGAGATGATGGTTAATGTAATCCGATATTTTAAAGTAATCCCCTTATTAACAACAAAAAGTTCTCTTAGTTAATGTGATTAGAAGATTGATGGAAACTTTGTGCATGAAATCAGGGCAATTAAGTTCTCTTAATTACCTAAATTTTGCCAATTGATCTTTGCAACAGGTTTTTCAAGCTATGTTAACATAAGTTTGATCACCTGATTAAAAAATACCTTCTACATAAAAACATATATAGTGTATTTGGTGTGTAGATAGTTTGTTCTTAGATGGGTTCATGGATCGTGTCATTTCCTTTTTATAATTTATTAAATTTAACTAAAAAACAATTCTTGATTGGCTAACAAAGACTTAAGTGAATTATATTGATCAAAAGATTTTTTCAAGGTTAATGCATGAAAGGCGATGCACTCTATTAATCACAACTGCATATGATTATTTTATCTCTGCGGAAAATCAAAAAACTTGGTCTCCAGTCAATTAATAAGAAATGTGTTCAGATGAGTATCATATACATAAAAACATGATAATCAGCAGAAAATTCCTAATGCTCTGTAAGAAATTAGGGATATTGAATTATCGGGGATATTGTCTTCCAAGAAACATGCTATCATTACTAGGCTAACTTCAACTGAGATGAATGCATTTAAAGATTATAATTCCATTTGTTATACTTTTCATCAAACTCGCATTCAAATCATTAAATTGTTAGTCAAGTCATGAAACCACAAGTGTTTATGTTAACAACAATTGAGATAAGTGTATTTCAAGATTATAACTCCATTTGTAATACTTTTCATCAAGAGAGATAAGTGTATTTGAAACATTAAATTGTTAGCCGAGTCATGAAACCACATGTTTATGTTAACTACAATCGCGATAAGTGTATTTCAAGATTATAACTCCATTTGTAATACTTTTCATCAAACTTGTATTCAAATCATTAAATCATCTTACATACAATATAAATCATCTTGTCATTTTTAGAGGACTCGGTGAATATCTCTAAGCATCTAAGAGGATTAACTCATTAAGATGGTTTTCCAAAATATGTTTCTTGAATATCACTTAGATATGACCTTTTTGAATACATATTATTTTTTTAAAGAAATATCTGAGAAATATTTTCTGAAAGAAAAATTACTGTTTAACATTTATCCTGGGAAAACCTAAAACAATTCTTTATAAGACTTTATATAGAAACGATTTTAGGAAGAATTTAAGCTCACTTGAGAAGGGATAAAAAAGGGGCTTGTACTTTAGGCTAAAATTTAATATGATGTGAAACGTTTTAGCATGAAAAAAAGACATTAATTGTCACTATCGTTCTTTTGAAATCACAATCTTAAGACATTACCATGAAAAAAAAAACTAATTTGATGGGCTGAGAGAATAGATACTACTAATTGGATGGGCCGAGATAATAAAGCAAAATTAAATAAGTTTTAGATAAATGCATGAATTGTGATTTGGATAGGTATTACAAATAAAACTGTGGTCTTTAAATTATTTAAGAAAAAGGTTTGAAAGAGAATAAAAGAGATTTTAAAATTATATTTAATTATCCTCTAATTTAGGAATCTTATTATCTAATTTAATAGGAGAAACATTTTGGTGCGAGAATAAATCAACTAATTGGATGGGCTGAGAGAATAAAGCAAAATTAAATAAGTTTTAGATAAATGCATGAACTGTGATTTGGATAGCTATAACAAATAAAACTGTGGTCTTTAAATTATTTAAGAAAAATGTTGAAAAAGAATAAAAGAGAATTTGATAATTATATTAAATTCTCTAAATTAGGAATATAATTATCTAATTTAATATAATTATCAAATGCTAATGAATTTTTTCCCCATGTAGATTGAAGCCGAATATCTTTTAAGAGAATATCATTAACAGCTTCTTAGACAGTGTAAACAGTACGATAATGACAATAAATATGGCACTCTTGGGGTGAACGCTTCTTAGAAATTGCCTAGTTAAATATATATATACTAACAACCACTTTTCTTTATCGCAAAAATGAATTTCTAAAATATCACTTAATTACCACAGTATCTGACTTTGACTAACAATTACCATCATTTGTGTAACTAAGATTGAGAGCAAAACATGGAAAGCAATCAAGTGAAAACTTAAATATTATTAATCAATAAAATGAGCCATAGATGAAAATAAATAGGGCTCTCTTGGAGTGAATGCTTCTTTGAAATTTATCGGCAAGCACGGCGCAAACATAATTGCATAGTTAAATAAATACACTAACAACCACTTTTCTTTATTGCAAAAATGAATTTCTTAAATATCACTTAATTACCACAGTATCTGACTTTGACAAGGAAAGTATTTCTTAATTACCACAGTATTCTTAAATAACAATTATCCACATTTGTGTAACTAACATTGAGAGCAAAACAAGGAAAGCAATCAAGTGTAAACTTAAATATTATTAATCAATAAAATTCCATGAGACTTTACATATATCTAAGCTAGTTCAATAAAATTCAGACATCAAGAAGGGCACCTGGATTGCAACTGTACATACATAGCAACTGTGAGCTCCAAGAACAACCAGGAAATGGAAGTAAGCTCCAATTATAGAACAAATGGCTTAGTGTAGACATCAAATGGCTCACAAGAGGTCAACTGGGGCTCCTGATTGACAAAAAAATTAAGAAATAATTAAGATTAAAATTGGGAATCAAAATTTGGCTTTTTGATTTTGAAGGGCAAGCCCAAACCAACCTGAGTGAACCCACCACCAATGCTTCCACCAGTGATAAGCATGGTGATTATGTCGGTGACGATCCCGCCACCACCGCCGCCGCCCGATCTTCCTGCATTTCTAATGGTTTCTCTCATGGAATTTAGAATGCTTCCATACGTGCCTGCTTGGCCCCGCTCAATCGCTTGGATGAAACAAAATGTCATTGCCCCAGTTGAGGTAATCCTAGAGAGAGCCTGATTATATGGTGTGGAAGATCAATTGGGTTAGCAGAGTTTTCCAGGAATAGTAAATAATAGATGAGTCAAAGTAATGATTTTTTTTTTTTAAGAAAACGAGTAGACGCGATGAAAGAACATTTAACTAGCCTAAGTAATGATTTTTTTTAAAGAAAATGTGCCGACGTGATGATGAGCAATGAAAGAACATTAAACAATGTATGCTCATAAAGTGGGAAGATAGTTATTAAAATGTTTCCTCAAGCTTGATAAATGAGCAATAGATTTTTTTCAAAATGTTTTACTTTTTTTTAAAAAGCAACTGTAAGCTCCAAGAACAACCAGGAAATGAAATAAGCTCCAATTATAGAACAAATGACTTCGTGTGGACATCAAATGGCTTAATACATAAATAACAACTGTAAGCTCATAAAGTGGGATGACAGTTATTAAAATGTTTCCTCAAACATGATAAATGAGCAATAGATTTTTTTCAAAATGTTTTACTTTTTTTAAAAAAAGCAACTGTATGCTCGAAGAACAACCAGGAAATGAAATAAGGTCCAATTATAGAACAAATGGCTTTGTGTAGAACATTTAACTAGCCGAAGTAATGATTTTTTTTAAGAAAATGTGTCGACGTGATGATGAGCAATGAAAGAACATTAAACAATGTATGCTCATTGTTGATATGATTATTATGTTTCTTTATTTTTCTCTCTCCTGTTAGCCCATTAAGGGCCCTATCTCTAGTCAGCCCATTAGGGCTCCCTATAAAACCCTGTAATCTCTTTCATTTCAAGGTAAGAAGAATTGTTTTCTTGTTCACATGGTATCAGAGCCCTAACCCTAACCCTAATCTGGGTTTCCTGGGCTTGACCTTGCGCTCCGATCTCTGGCGGTTCTCACGACCGCCTGATCTCGCGCTCCGGTCCATCGCCGTCTGCCGTATCCTGCACCGGGGGTCGCGTGCAGCAGTTTGCCACGCCCAACAGCCAGCCGCCCGCCGCGAGCAACCACTAGCCGCCCGCCGCGAGCAACCGCCTGCCGTGCGCAGCTGCCAGCCGCGCACGGTCGCCCGCCGCGCACAGCAGCCCGGCGTGAGCAGCCGCCCGCCGTGCGCAGCTGCCAGCCGCGCACGGTCGCCCGCCGCGCGAAGCCTCCCGGCGCGCGCAGCAGCCAGCCGCGCACAGCCGCGTGCTTCGGTCCGCATCGACCTGCCTCGGTCCGTGCCGCGAGCCGCATCCGCCGCGCCGTGTATCTGCCTCAGTCGAGCCATCAGCTCTTGCAGATCCCACCGCTCGGTGCAGTTGTTTCTTGCGGCTGGTTCAGCACCTTCTGACTGTGATCTACTCTGATTGAGCCACCGGATTCTACAATGACGAATCCGGTTGCTGCTGATTCGCCAGAAGCCCAGACCTCCATTGTTACGCCAGACTCGACGCTGGTATCTACGCCACATGCAGCTGCAGTGCCTCTTGAGTCCGGGAATTGGTCGTCCTCTCCTGGGCCATTCTCTCTGCCTAGGATGCCTCTGGATGGTATGTTTACTGGATTTAATCTTCTGCAATGGCGCCAGTACGTCCAGATCACTTTAAAGGGGCGTCTCATGCGCCATCTTCTAGAAGACGGACCTCCCCGGACCGATCCCAAGTATTATGACTGGCTGGACGTTGAGGGGGTAGTTCATCGCTGGCTCTTGGACAGTATTTCACCCAGTGTTAAAGGTGAATTCCTGTCTCTAGAGTCGGCTCGGGCGGTCTGGGAAGTGGCACTCGAGAGCCACTCCAAGAAGCACAACATTGCGACTCTGTACGAATTGGTGCATCGGGCCGCCAACCTGCCTCAAGGAGACCGGTCTATCATGGAGTACAGTACGGAGCTCATTTCGTTGTGGAATGAGATTGACCACTACATGCCGCCCGACCCTCATTCGGTGGACCGCAAATATACTCTTCAACTTCGGGTTTTCCAGTTTCTTATGGGACTGAACCCGGAATATGAAGCGGTACGGGCTCAGCTTATACATCGGGAGACTGGTCCTACCTTCAAGGATGCGCTCCGCAGTGTGAGGGTTGAAGAATCTCGCTTTCAGCAGGCCCAGAACTCGGCTTCGGCACTTGTAGCTCAGTCCTCTTCGTCTGTGCGCCCATCGACGACTACACCACCCAGTTCTTTGCCGCGTGGTCAGACTGCTCGGACGGAGGATTCTCCGAAGGGTGATCCTTCGCTGTTTTGCAATTACTGCAAGAAGCGAGGTCACTCTAAGGAGACGTGCTACAAGCTTCAACGGAAACGCATGCAGCAGAGTAACCTTGCTACTGTCGCACCTGCTGCCGGTCCCGTGCCTACTCCGGGTCAAGTACCTATGCCATATGGTCTTCCCCCGCCCTCGCCCGCCAGCTTTACTCCGGAAGAAATGGAACGTCTACGCCAATTGCTGGATCCTCCAGTCGTGGGATCATGCTCCTTGGCCCACGCAGGTATGTCCACCGGTCTACCTACACCTCCATCCCCTTCTGGCCATTCTCCTTTCTCTTCTACTTGGCTCCTTGATTCCGGTGCCACCGCCCACATGACTCCTAATCCAAGAGCCTTTGTGACTTATAAACCCGTCCCTGGATCCTCCAAAGTCAAAACAGCCTCCGGCGATCTTCTCACCGTGGCGGGTATTGGACGTGTGGCTATTTTCTCTTCTATGCATCTACCTAAAGTTCTTCATGTTCCACGTCTTACTCATCATCTTCTCTCCTTATCTAGCCTTGTTCGCGACTTGAACCAAGACCTTACATTCTCTCCTACTTCATGTTTTTATCGTGATAAGGTGTCGGGGAGGACGATTTCCATTGCTGAGGAGCATGAGGGGCTCTATCTTGTTCGACCTTGTTCGACTTCTTTTGCTGTTGCTGTTGCGGCAGTTTCCCTTTCGACTTCCCACGAGCGTTTGTGGCTTCTTCATCGACGTCTCGGCCATCCCTCTTTTGCTACTCTTTATCGTCTTTTCCCCAAACTTTTTCAAGGCCATTCTGTGGACCGTTTTGTTTGTAATGCTTGTCGAATTGCGAAACATCATCGCACTACGTATCCTATCTCTTCTTCTCATTCTTTGACCCCATTCTCCCTTATTCACACCGATGTGTGGGGACCATCCCCTATTCACAGCACTTCCGGCTCTCGATGGCTATGCATCTTCATTGACGATGCAACTCGTTTCACGTGGGCATATTTCTTAAAGAACAAATCGGAGATATCACGTGTCATTCCTCAATTCGACTCACTTGTCCAGACTCAATTTTCTACATCAATTCGTCGCTTCCGCTCCGACAATGCTAAAGACTACGTTAACACTTCGTTAAGCACTTTCTTTCGAGACAAAGGCATTATAAACCTCTTGCCCTTATACACCCCAGCAAAATGGCGTTGCCGAAAGAAAATTCCGCCACATTTTTGACATGACTCGGAGCCTTCTCTTCCATATGCATGTGCCCAAATATTTTTGGGGGAAAGCCGTCTCCACCGCCATCCATCTCCTCAACCGCCTTCCGTCTCGAGTGCTTGACTATTCCACTCCTATTGACCGTCTTCAGCATGTCTTTCCCACTCTCTCTCTCCGAACTAATCTCACCCCTCGTGTATTTGGATGTGTCTGCTATGCGCCTAACCATCACCTTGGTCGTGATAAACTGGATCCTCGTGCTATCAAATGTGTGTTTGTTGGTTATTCTTCCACCCAAAAAGGGTATTTATGCTATCATCCACCCTCTTGTCGGTTTGTCGTCACCAAAGATGCCACGTTTGATGAATTTCTTCCCTACTATTCCTCCTCTTCTCCAGAACCACCATCGTCCACATCTCCATCCGATCCACTTGAATTCCTAATTCTTCCTCCACCATCTCCTCCGTCATCCGTCTCTAGTCCCTCTTCGCCGGCCCCGACAGAAGTGTCTCCTCCTGTTGCTCCTCCAGAGATTGTGCCTCCCGACCCGTCTCCGGCCGCCGTCTCAGTCCCTCCTGTGGAGACTCCTGTCCCTGCTGCTGAATTCCCCTCTTCTGCCGAAACTTCTTTGATTCCACCGCTTCCTATACGTCGCTGCCCGCCTGAAAAACGCTACGGTATTACTCTTGCTTGTCGAAAACCTCGGGTTGCTTCTTCTTCTCCAGCTGTCCCGCCTCCCTCTTCCTCCACCCCTCCAGAAACCTCCTCATTAGCCGTGCTGCCCTCGTCTCGTTCTTCTCCTCTCTATCCATTAGAGGCATCCATCTCATCTCACCGTCTCTCACCATCCTATCATGCCCTTCTCACCTCACTTGATGCCACTTCCCTTCCAAAGACGGTGGACATTGCCCTTTCGTTTCCGCATTAGCGTCAGGCTATGGCGGAGGAGCTTCATGCTCTTGCTCAAAATGAGACGTGGGATCTGGTTCCTCTACCGGCCAGGAAGCATCTAGTGGGTAGCCGTTGGGTGTATGCTGTGAAGCATAATTCCGACGGTTCTATCGAGAGGCACAAAGCCCGGGTTGTGGCGCAAGGGTTTACTCAGAAGCATGGAATTGATTATCAGGAGACATTTGCCCCCGTCGCCAAGCTGAATACGGTGCGGATCTTATTGGCCCTTGCTGCGGATCGTGGCTGGATTTTGCAACAATATGATGTGAAGAACACTTTTCTGCATGGTGATTTGACTGAGGAGATCTACATGGCATTACCTCCTGGCTACACTTAGTGCCGTTGTCTCCAAAGTTGGTTGTCTGTCGCCTGAAGAAAGCACTATATGGCTTGAAGCAATCTCCTCGAGCGTGGTTTGGTCGTTTCACGATGGCCATGAAGCGCCGTGGATACCGTCAGTGTAATGGAGATCACACCCTCTTCTACCGCCATCCCACGTCAGGGGGAGTCGCTATTCTTCTTGTGTACGTGGATGACATCATTCTTACGGGTGATGATACGGCGACCATTACGGAGCTGGCTATGTATCTTTCGTTGGAATTTGCTATTCGCCATCTTGGCCCGTTGAGGTACTTTCTTGGCATAGAGGTGGCATATTCTTTGAGCGGGATCTTTATTTGTCAGAGAAAGTATACGGTGGACCTTCTCTGTGAGCTTGGAAAGGAGGACTCCAAGCCTGCTTCGACACCAATTGATGCGAACCATCGACTTGGTGCCGATGCGGATGAGGAGCTTGCTGAGCCTGGACCATATAGAAGACTTGTGGGCAAACTGATTTATCTCACCCACACTCGTCCGGACATTGCATATTCAGTGGGTGTTCTGAGTCAGTTTATGCAGACTCCTCACAGGAGCCATTTTCATGCTGCTCATCGTCTCCTCCGTTTCCTGAAGGGCATCATTGGCCGTGGACTATTGTTTCATCGTCATACCGGCCTGCGTCTCGAAGTCTACACCGACGCAGATTATGCTGGCTCTGTGGTTGATCGTCGGTCCACATCTGGATATTGCACCTTCTTGGGCGGCAATCTGATTACTTGGAGGAGCAAGAAGCAGAAAGTGGTCTCCCGATCAAGTGCTGAAGCGGAGTTCCGTGCCCTTGCGCATGGTCTGTGTGAAGCACTTTGGATTACCCAGCTTCTTCGTGAGCTACGGTGTCCAGTCATCTTCCCTGTCCAGCTGTTCTGCGACAACAAATCGGCGATTAGCATTGCTCATGACCCCGTTCAGCATGATCGTACAAAGCACATTGAGATCGATCGCCATTTCATCAAAGAGAAGCTTGAATCGAGAGATTTTTGCACGCCATATGTTCCGTCCGCTGAACAACTTGCAGATATCTTCACTAAAGGGCTTCATGCCCCTAGGTTTGAGGAGCTCTGTTCCAAGCTGGGTGTGGAAAACATCCACGCTCCAGCTTGAGGGGGAGTGTTGATATGATTATTATGTTTCTTTATTTTTCTCTCTCCTGTTAGCCCATTAAGGCCCTATCTCTAGTCAGCCCATTAGGGCTCCCTATAAAACCCTGTAATCTCTTTCATTTCAAGGTAAGAAGAATTGTTTTCTTGTTCACACTCATAAAGTGGGAAGATAGTTATTAAAATGTTTCCTCAAGCATGATAAATGAGCAATAGATTTTTTTCAAAATGTTTTACTTTTTAAAAAAAAAGGAGAAATTTTGGCGATAGAGAGCGAGAGACAGACTGAAAGAGACCGAGTGCTGAGAGAAGGCCAGAGGGAGACTGAAGGAAAGAGAGCAAGAGAGAGACTCTGAAAGACCACATGAGAGAGCAAGAGAGAAGGTGAGAGATAGAGAGAATGAGAGAGGCTGCGCGAGAGATAGAGATATGTGAAAGAGAAGAATAGAAAGTGAGAGACAGAGAGAGAGAGGACGGTTTCCTAATTATTTTTACAAAAATTAAATAAAATTGAATTTTATTTTAGATCCAGAAATTTGATCCGATCCGACCCAAACTGGACGCTTCAAATTGATTTGGGCCAGGTTATTTGATTCGACCATCTGGCCAGATCTTTTAAGTTGATCCCACCCAATGGTTGGCTCGGGGTTTGCATCTGATATCAGATCGAATGTTCAATCTGATTGATCTTTCGGACAATCAGATCAAATCCCTGAGTCCTAGTCAAGGGGCATAACTCAGTTGGGTTCTCATTTATGTGTAGCCAAAGATAATAATATTCGGTAGCCAGTTAATGTTGAATGAAGAATAGTTTGTAAATAGCCAAGAACATCTGTAATCCACTGGGCTAGACACAATATATAAAAAAAAGATCTAAGATCTGACAGTCAGACTCATGTTTGTGTATGGAAAGTAAAAGAAACTTTGCAACATGAGTAATGAAAGGGGTCAAGGTCCTCAGACGAGGTTCAAATGTTGGAAAGGTTATGACTCCATTAACTGTAATATAATTAGATATCTAATTAATTATGCTAAAGCAAAAACACCTTTAAACGGCAGCTTTAGAATAAACTAAATGGTCTGGGGAATATAATTTCAGTAAAAGAATTGTGATTAAAGTCCAGATAATACATGATGAAAACTAGATGAATGTGTGAATGTGTCATCGTCATATGCGTGAATCATCTCATCATAGTCTAAACAAGGACTATGAGATTTTGGGATGACGAATTGGTCAACGTAAGACAACTTTGACTTTAGTTAGTTATATTCAAAGTCCTAAACTAGAATGGGTAAATTTCCATCATTTTATCAGTCAAAATATTTGTTGTGCTGAGTTAAACATTAAAATTTTAAATATCATTTGAAAAGATGCAAATAGAAGAGAAGAAGGCTTCACCGCGGTATCTGCAGAAGTCTGATGATCATCACAGCCACTGAAGGAAATAGCTTCCCCTCCATTTGTCCCTTTCCATATTCCGGATCTTGGCCGATGATCTTCCCATACATATTGTCCACTCCTACACATTTAAGTAAATAATATCCGCTGTAATATCTTATTATCATCATGGACAGAGCCAAATCAGCTTTTTCAATAATAAAAAAAACAAAAAGAACCGAAAAACATAGACAAAAACAGATACTGAAATATTGGGAAAAATCAAAAGTCCCCACTCTTGAATAAGTCGTCTATGGGAAGTCCGTCTTTGTTCAATCAAGAACACACAAACACGAACTTTGCAATCATTTGTTCATCAACCAACAACGAACTTCCCACCCCCTAGAAACAAGGGTTCCTTAAACCCTACAGGTAAAAGTACAATAATACCCCTACTTCCAACACAAGCATGTAACTGAAGGAAAAAATATTATTCCACGAGTCTGATTTCTCCTAAAAGGAACAGAAATGGAAATTGAATCAAAGAAATGAATACCACAACCGACCTGTTCATTCGGCAGAGGTAGGACAAATCGAGCACAGTCCCGCTGTGGCAAGCATCAATAATAGCATGAAGCCTGACTCCGCGAGGAAGAGGCTTAACAATGGCAGCATTTATCTCATCGTCAACTATCATTCCCTGTGTTTCAAAGTCCAACGGGCAAAGGGTTTCATCGTATCCGTCCACTTCGTCTCCACTGTAACTTCTTTGCTGCGAACCATGGCCCGAGTAATGGAAAAAGAGCGAGTCGCCTGGTTGGCACCCTTGCACAAGCCAGAACAAAGCCATTCTGATGTTGTGCTTCGTCGGAATCTTGTATGGATCCCGCTCTTCCTCTGCGATTCAGCTTTCAATATAAGTAGACGAGAGTGGAACACAAGAATAGAATTATTAAGCAATTTCATCTGGTGATCATGTAAAGATTGAAAGATTTAGTCTGGACTTAGGCTTGAGATCTTAGGACAGTGAGAGACTAAAAGATTTTTCCATCGATTTCATCGCAAGATCGTATAAACAGTAAAAATGTATAATCCCATTTTATTTTAGGAATCTCGGAATGACAAATATAGAAAAACGATTTCCCTGAGGATTTCATCTCGCGATCATGTGAACATCAGAAGGTTTAATCGGGCATTCCTGTTGATATCTTAGAAAAGCAAAAAAGCGGTAACAAGATTTAATATCTTGCTTTTGTGGAGATCTTCTTAGAAAAGCCAAAGAAGTGGCAAAATGATTTAAATCCGCGTTATCGTTGAGATCACAGAACAGCAAAAAAAGCACAATTAAATGATTTTCCTACATCTCACGATTTTGTAAGCATCTAACATTTTAATCTTAAATAATAATTGAGATTCCAGAATAGCAAACGGACAGAAAAATTGATTTTTAATTTCATGCTACGATCAAGCATCGAAACTTTTAATTTCAACCTATAATTGAGATTTTAAAATAGAAACAGACAGAAATCTGATTTTTTATCCCTCCGAGTTTTTTTTTTTGAGGAAAATTATCCCTCTGAGTTTCATGGTGCGATGGAGTAAACAAGGAAACAAACGTTCAATCTCGCAGTTCAGTTGCAGAAAAAAGAGAAAGAAAAGAGGATTTCTTCACGGATTCCAAATCACAATAAAGCAACGAAGACGGAAAAAATCAGCGACGAAAATCTACCAGCGAGCATGATAAGAATTGAAGGATTTCTTCACGGATTCCAAATCACCCTCAAGCAATGAAGGTCGAGACAATCAAGACAGAAACAACCAGATAATCAAGAGAAGGTAAATATACCAGTAAGCATGATAAGAATTAAATGATTCCTTCACGGATTCCAAATCACGAAAACGCAATGAAGATCGAGACAATCAAGATCGACGGAAACAGTGAAGAAAAGGCAAATCTACCGGCGAGCATGATAAGAATTGAAGGATTTCTTCACGGATTCCAAATCACCCTCAAGCAATGAAGGTCGAGACAATCAAGACAGAAACAACCAGATAATCAAGAGAAGGTAAATATACCAGTAAGCATGATAAGAATTAAATGATTCCTTCACGGATTCCAAATCACGAAAACGCAATGAAGATCGAGACAATCAAGATCGACGGAAACAGTGAAGAAAAGGCAAATCTACCGGCGAGCATGATAAGAATTGAAGGATTTCTTCACGGATTCCAAATCACCCTCAAGCAATGAAGGTCGAGACAATCAAGACAGAAACAACCAGATAATCAAGAGAAGGTAAATATACCAGTAAGCATGATAAGAATTAAATGATTCCTTCACGGATTCCAAATCACGAAAACGCAATGAAGATCGAGACAATCAAGATCGACGGAAACAGTGAAGAAAAGGCAAATCTACCGGCGAGCATGATAAGAATTGAAGGATTTCTTCATGGATTCCAAATCACCCTCAAGCAATGAAGGTCGAGACAATCAAGACAGAAACAACCAGATAATCAAGAGAAGGTAAATATACCAGTAAGCATGATAAGAATTAAATGATTCCTTCACGGATTCCAAATCACAAAAACGCAATGAAGATCGAGACAATCAAGATCGACGGAAACAGTGAAGAAAAGGCAAATCTACCGGCGAGCATGATAAGAATTGAAGGATTTATTCATGGATTCCAAATCACCCTCAAGCAATGAAGGTCGAGACAATCAAGACAGAAACAACCAGATAATCAAGAGAAGGTAAATATACCAGTAAGCATGATAAGAATTAAATGATTCCTTCACGGATTCCAAATCACAAAAACGCAATGAAGATCGAGACAATCAAGATCGACGGAAACAGTGAAGAAAAGGCAAATCTACCGGCGAGCATGATAAGAATTGAAGGATTTATTCACGGAATCCAAATCACGATAAAGCAACGAAGATCGAGACAATCAAGACGGAAACAATCAGCAAAGAAAATCAACCAGCCAACGTGATAAGAACTCAAAAAAAAATACAAAAAATAAGAAGAATCGTAGGATTTCTTCACGGAATCCAAATCACGATCAAGCAACGAAGATCGAGACAATCAAGATGTTCGGCAAACAACGTACCGGTGAGCATGATGATGGAGGCCTCGGGGAAGTGGAATCGGGAGATGAGGAGGTGCTTCATGCACTTGGCGTCGTTGATGCAGCCCTTGAGCTCGTGCCTCGAGTATTTATAGGAGATGCCGCAGATCACCGCCTTCTTCCGGCCGTGGGGGGACGGCGGAGGGGGCACACGTGGCGGCGGGGGATTGGGCGGGGCGTGGTAAGCAGAAGGGGGAGGCGGAGCTTGGCGGGTGTCCAGGACGGCGGTGACGGCGTGGCAGATGGCGCAGCGGATGGAGGCGGCGCCGCCGGGGGGGAGCTGTAACGGCGTGCGGCAGCGAGAGCAGTTTATCAGCATCGCCGCCGCCATCGCCGTCACGGAGAGAGAAACAAGAGAGAGAGATGGATGGAAGATTGAGAAGAAGAAGAAGAAGAGAGAGAGATTGAAAAGAAGAAGGGGGAAACAGAGAGAGAGATATTGAGGAGAAGGGAGAGAGGTAGAGAGAGATTGAGGGGAAGAAGAGAGAGAGAGAAATAGAGATTGACGAGAAGAAGAAGAAAGAGTGGAGAGAGAGATTAAGGATAAGAAGAAGAGAGAGAAAAAGAGAAAGATTGAGGAGAAGAAGAATAAAAAGAGTGGAGAGAGAGATTGAGGAGAAGAAGAAAAAAAAAGAGTGGAGAGAGAGATTGAGGAGAAGAAGAAGAAGAGAGAGGAGTAGAGAGAGAGATTGAGGAGAAGAAGAGAGAGAGAGGTAGAGAGAGAGATTGAAGAGAAGAAGAGAGAGACAGGTAGAGAGAGAGATTGAGGAGAAGAAGAGAGAGAGAGGTAGAGAGAGAGATTGAGGAGAAGAAGAGAGAGAGAGAGGGGGATAGAAAGAGAGATTGAGGAAAAAGAGAGAGGGAGGGATGGAAGAAGAAGACGAAGCAGGGGAACAGATATATATATATATATTTCAGAAAAGAAGAAAGCTAGAGAGAGAGAGATTTAGATTGAGATTTAGAAGAAGAGAGAGAGGGGGAGTCTGGGAGAGATTAAGATTGAGATTGAGAAGAGAGAGAGGGTCTGATAGACTGAGAAGAAAAAGAAGAGAGAGTTAGATAGAGATTGAGAAGAGAGAGAGGGTCTGATAGACTGAGAAGAAAAAGAAGAGAGAGTTAGATAGAGATTGAGAAGAGAGAGAGGGTCTGATAGACTGAGAAGAAAAAGAAGAGAGAGTTAGATAGAGATTGAGAAGAGAGAGAGAGAGAAAGAGAGAGAGAGAGAGAGAGAGATTTAGCAGAAAAAAAAGCAAGAGAGAGATTTAGATTGAGATTGAGAAAGAAAAAAAGAAAAGACCGTTAGGAAGAGTAATTAGAAGTATATTAAGAATAATTAGAAGCGGGGAAAACGAAAGAGAAGAAGAGAGAGAGAGAGAGAGAGAGAGAGAGAGAGAGAGAGAAAATAAGGGAGAAAGGAGAGAGAAAGAAAATAGAAAGAGAGAGCAATATATATGTAGAGAGAGAGGGAGAAAGAGAGAGCGAGAGAGAGAGAGAGAGAGAGAGAGAGAGAACCGCGTCTGCGCTATTGACCGTTAGGAAGGTAGTAGGAAAATTTCAATAGCTTGAGCGGAGCAATTTAAGCCGCAGCTTATCGTGACCCGCCTTTTAGAAAACAAATTGTATCTACCAATTGGTGATCGCCACGTAAGTGATACTCTAAAGTTTAAAGCCGGCGACCTGACCTAAGTTCCGGCTCAGTTCCGGTCCGTTAGTCAGACCGGACCGAAGACCAGAACTCAATTACTATTATTATACTCCATTTTATTAACTTTTACAATGTTACTCAAACACACGTATTCTCTCTCTCTCTCTCTCCCCCCCCCTTTCTGCCTCTCTCTCTCTCCCTCTCTCTTTCTGTCTCTCTCTCTCTCTCTCTCCCTCCCTCTCTCTTTCTGCCTCTCCTCTCTCTCTCTCTCCCCCTCTTTCTGCCTCTCCTCTCTCTTTCTCTCCCTCTTTCTGTCTCTCTCTCTCTCTCTTTCTCTCTCTCTCTCTCTCCCTCTCTCTTTCTGTCTCTCTCCCTCTCCTTCTCTCTTTCTGTCTTTCTCTCTCTCTCCCTCTCCTTCTCTCTTTCTGTCTCTCTCCCTCTCCCTCTCTTTTTGCCCCTCTCTCTTTCTGTCTGTCTCTCTCTCCCTCTCTCTCTCTCCCTCTCTCTCTCTCTCTCTCTCTTTCTGCCTCTCTCTCTCACTCCCTTTCTCTTTCTGCCTCTCTCTCTCACTCCCTTTCTCTTTCTGCCTCTCTCTCTCTCACTCCCTTTCTCTTTCTGCCTCTCTCTCTCACTCCCTCTCTCTTTCTGCCTCTCTCTCTCTCACTCCCTCTCTCTTTCTGTCTCTCTCACTCCCTTTCTCTTTCTGCCTCTCTCTCTCACTCCCTTTCTCTTTCTGCCTCTCTCTCTCACTCCCTCTCTCTTTCTGCCTCTCTCTCTCTCTCACACACACACACACATTTGCCATCTCTCTATCTCTGCCTCTCACTTGTATCTCTGCCTATCTCTCTCTCACACACATACGGTTTGGCCGTCCCAGTCTAGTCCTGGTTTTTAGCATTGATCCGTCCCGGTTCCGGTCCAGTCATTGTCGAGGGTAGAGAGAGAGATAGACGGAAAGGTACAACTAACTTAGTGATGAATTCAATTTTGGTGTGTATCATAATCAATGATCATTTAATAATAATTAAATGTACAAAATCTTGACGATAAACAAGTTGCATCATGTTTGTTTCAGATACATTTATTCCTTTATCAGTGCCACATGTTATTAAGCATTAAAACAAACCATCAGTTTGTGATTGACTCATCATGGCATTGCAATATACCATGCCATAATGAAACTTTTTTGCAATGATTAGTGCAAGTAATCATTCGCATCTCAATGATTAATTGTAATCTGATAAAGTAAAAGGCAACATGAGGCAAACTCGAACAAACATGAAACTCCTTAAATAATGTTTCCAAAAATTCCAAAAAAAATCATACTTTTTGTTTACAAACATGACCTGAAAAAATTAAACAATAATAGATTTTTGCTTAGAAATTATGAGCATGATGTCAAACAATTTGATGAAAAACTAAAGAATTGAGAAAATTAAAATATGATTTAAAAGTAAATTTAATCATTATAAGCTTGATAACACACTCATGATCATTTAAATTCAAATACACAGAACATGCATGATATCAACAGAACAATTAGCATATTATCAATTAGCTTTGATATATCTGGGCTCAAACATTGGTCCTTCGCTTTCTCAAATCCCTTAATTCAATCCTTTTTTTCCCCTATGATTGGCTAAAAATACACGAGATTCAACATTCATCTTGAATGTCTAGATCATAGCTATTCGCAAACTCAAAATCAAACTATAAAACCAACATATTTCACACCAGATTGGAAAATCTCAAGACATGTATGGTTTGTTTCACATTGTTCAGGGTTAAATTTATAGATCAGAAGGCACGGATGGCTTATGGAGAGACACTGTGCCATCCCTTTAATTGTGTCACAAAATTACTTTTACAATGCAAATATCAAGCTTGGCAGTTCAAGAAGTATACAAATTCATGATTTACAAAAATTGATGCATCACATATCTTCAGAGTCTCTAGTGATTTTTCATGGCACGTTTCCCCACAGTTATAAATATATATTTTTTTGAGAAATTAAGTTTTTCCCCAAATCTAAAGCATACAAAGAAAAATGAAGAATATAGTGAAATAAATATCAACAAAGAGATTTTCTTTGGATCAGTTTTCTATCATCCATGATCATCATATTAATCTGGAATTTCAGGTAAAGCTTGCACTTCAACAAACTTTTATGAGTCCCTCTGTTAGATCATGACAAAGAAAATTGAAAAAGCGAACGAATTTTTTTTTGAAAACACCAGCAAAATATTTGGAGAGTGGGTATTCTATCATCCAAGATCATCATATTAGGTTAACCTTACACTTCTACAAATCTTTTGTCAGTCTCTCTGCTCAATCTTGACAAGGAAAAATAAAGCTTTCCTTTTTCTTTTTTCTGAAGTGTTCGTTATCTCCTAATTATAAAGCATAAAAGACAAATGGAAAAAAGGGAGAGAATAACATATTGAAGAAATATTATTGGCTTCAACGAAGGATATTGGAATGGAAATACGTTTCAAATCAATTATTGGCTTGAACGAAGGATGCGAGCCGATGTCTACGAAATATGGCATTTTAGGTTAAAATTTGCATTTATACATTTCATTCTCATGATTGAGCAGAGAGACTGATGAAAGCTTTGTAGAAATGCAAGGTTAACCTAAAATGCAAGGCTGGCATGGTGATATTTGCCGAATGAATAACTACTTCTTAAACAATGATTCCATGTGTCTGCAATATTTAATCGCAGGTACCTTGGCAACAAGACGAGAATAGGACATACCTGGAAATTCTAATTATAGGTCAGAATATGGATAGTGACAGTAGATAAGGTCATTGGAGCCTTAGTAAGCTCGGCCTTACAAAACGAAGATAAATAAAATTCACAGGGCCCTGAAAAAGTAGACGAGTCGGATGTTAACCCACTAAGATGTTAACTTATTAAAATAACACCAAATCATAAGTCGTGCTATATTTATTTTTCGTCATTAGCAAAGTTGGATTTCACAATCAAAAGAATTCATCTGTATGTTATGTGATAGGATAAGCAGAGTTTCAAGCAATATAGTTCATACCTGGCCACAAAAAATTAACAGCTGGCCAACCTCAAAATTTAGTGTGAATCCATACAGACTCTTTAAATAGAAAGCACTTGAACAGAATGCAGCTTCCTATAAACGCAGTTCCAGAAAAAGGCTGAAATAGAGTTATGTAAAAAAAAAATTATTATTCATTTTTCTCATAAAAGTTAAAGGCAAATAAAATTGAAAGAAATTCGAGAAATACTCAAAAGGAAGTCGACTGGTTTTCACAACTATCAGGATCCTCTGCAAAAAAAGAGGTCGATAGGAAAACTCATGTCACAAGGTAATAATAATAAAAAAAACATTTTAATTCCCAAAGACAAATAATTAAAACATAATTCGTAGCATAATTAAAACATAATTTTACTGTTCATCATGCGTCATCGTCTGTTGCGTCATCGTCTGTCAACACTTCAAGGTCATGAGCAGCTCGACGCTATGCACATCGAGCCTCAATTCTCGCCTCTTGGAGAATAACCGCTCGAACGGCGTGCATGTCCCACAAATGGACAGCAACTCCAACGCAACGTATGAAAGATTCGGAAAGGTCTTTTCGCCTACGCTCCCCCACCAACTCCATGCATCCCATTTGCCCCAGCAGAGCGGATCACTGAGATAAGTTTCCAATTCCTGCCTCGGCAAGATCCTCTGTGTCGGGCCCCTCATTCGCTTAATCTCCTAGAAGAACAAAGACGACAAATCCGGACTCCTTTTGGGACGAGAACTTTCTTCATTATCGATGGCATTCTCATCCTCTCCATCAGTAGCATCATCCAGGAGTCCTTGCATAAAAGACAGAACATCACCATGGCTGGGATTGAGGATTTCCCTCTTCATAAACGGGTCTAGAACACCTGCCGCGGTGAAGGATTTGTTGCGCCACAACATTGCTGCATACTTTGCGAGCTTCGTCTTCATGGCAATACAAGCATGTTAGGTCATGGAGGATACTTAGTAGGGTTTAAGCTAACTAATGGGCCCGAGACCTTGTACTCTGTAATAGCCTAACCCTAGGAGATATTAATAAAAATAACTACTTCAGGCCCAACATGGGCCGCCTAACTTCCCACCAAGGGCCCATTAAGGGCCCATTAGTGTAGGCCCAGTAGGGCCCATATATTAGGCCCAGTAGGGCCCATATATTAGGCCCAGTAGGGCCTAATATATGTTGGGCCTGACCACAGTCAGGCCCAACTCTCCAACGGCTGAAACCCAGCCGTTGGAGAGTCCAGCTGCTTTAAAAGCAGCTGAACCTCTCTGTTTCAAACAGTCATATATTCAAAATATATGACCGTTGGAAACAGGGAATATTCCTTAGGAATATTCCCTTTCTAACAAGTGAAGTTTTTCTTCTATAAAAGGGGGCCCAGTTCAGCAATAAAAATTATTCCTTCTTGCCCCAAATTCTTCTCTCTTCTTTTTTCTCTTTCCATTAATCACAAAGCATGACTGATCAATGCCCGTTGTTCTGGCGATAACGTTCTCTTGGTTGATGATTCTAACCTCTTTTCTTCATCCTCCAAGTGTTTCATCAATCCATTCACTAAGGCGATGACCTCAGACACCGGCGTCTTTGACTTGCAGACGTGAGGAATTGCCACGCTGAAAGGCCCAAGAACATGAATGAACTCCTCCAGCATATCCCATTCGTCATCGGCGACACCAAAGTTCTCGCCAGTCGAGGCGAGGAAGGCCACTGCTGCTTTACTAAGGACTTCTCTCTTTGCTGTTGCAGCTTTTAACATTCCGAATGTGCTGATCCATTTCGTCGGACAATCCAAAGGAATTCTCTTCACGTCCTGTTCTAGTTCTTGGGACAACCTGTGGACTGCAGTGACTAGCCTTCTAACTCGAGCCACAACGTTTCCTAGCGAGGTGGTGTTGGCATGTTGAGGAGAAATGTCTTCATTAACCTTGACTTCTCTGCTGTCCTCTTCCGGGTTGTTGGTAAGAAATGGCTGTGTAATATGAAGATGTTTGAAGCCTGCTTGGACTACAAGATTCAGAATATGGACGACGCAGGGAACATGTCCGTCGGCGGTGAAGCGCATATTTATGTCCTTTAATTTCTCCGCTAGGATAGTCATCATCTTCTTGTTGGTTGAGGCATTATCTGAGGTCACTGCGAGGACCTGAATCAAGCAAAAAAATGGCGACTGATTAAATTTTGATGAAAAAAATAAGAGAATATCAAGCTGCCACAGACCTTTGATTCCAGCTCGAATTCTTTTAGCACGTGGAGTATAACATCGGCCATGCTCTCAGCGTTGTCCTTGTCGACCAACTCCCGAACGGCGAGGAAACGCTTGCACAAGTTCCAAGACATGTCCACCCAGTGAACAGTTATGCCCATGAGAGTGCAATCATTTTCCACAGTCCATGCGTCTACAGTGAGCGACACCTGGTCAACGTTAACAAAGGAGTCCGCAAGATTCTCCTTAACGGCTAAGAAAATTTTCCGTGAAATACTTTTCGCAGCCTTGGCAGTGGGGAAGTGCACGTCTGCCTGAGCAAAATGCTGCCACATTTCCTTGAAGGCCTCATTGTCAACGATGCTCCAAGGCGAGTCTGTTAGGTGTAGAAAACGAGCTATTACCTTGTTTGTATTCTCGGGGCTCAAGCGCTTGCAAGACTGCCTATTTGATGAGGCATTGTCAAACAAGTCAGCAATTGGGGGCTGATTGTGGGCTATGCCGTTTATTTTGTCGTAGACCTCGGGATGAACACTCTTAAGATGCTTTTCTAATGATGTTTTTCTAATGACAATTGGGGGTTCATTGATCTTCTAATTTGGAGTTGGCAGTGTATGTGAACTGCACCCCCCCTGAATGTCTCCAAATGATGATGCGCTCAAATCCTGATCAGAACCAGTGCGCGTGTAGTTCCTGACAGACTCCATACTTGTTTGTCTGAAATCATGAAACAAACCTGTTCATTCATAATGGAAAGATGTAAGAGTCCTCTTTAACAAAACTTACATTTTTTTCTTAATCTAATTTGTCCCTCTCTCTGTTCCAAATTCAATCAAATGGCGCAGAGTGCTTCCATTCCTCTAATGTCAAGCATTATTGGGGTTGGTCTGCATTCTGTGATGGGTGGTCGGGAACCTAAACAACTCCTTGACATAAACGGGCGCATATCTAATTACTTCAATTATGATTAATCAATAAAGCAAACATAAAACACAAAATGATATCTAGACATTTTAAAATAAATATTAATTTGACGAATAGATAAATAAATATACGGAGAGATAGATAGGTATGAAGTATGTGGGTAAATAGATGAACAGATAGATATATAGACGTATAGAAACATAGATAGATAAATGGATAGATGGATGACTGGGTGGATGGGTGCATCGATAGATATAACGTAAATAGGAAGATTTAACGTAGATTGATAGAAACAGTAAAAAACTTACAAAAATGTTGAGCACCTTTGAGCAACTGGCGTATAAAACGCACTCTACTCAATTCCCGTTCAAAAAACTGCTGAATCTCTACGATGTGTGCAGAATAACGAAATTAATTACACAAGGAAAGAGGAAAACTAAGCACTAGTTCAACCAAAAGAAGTAAAATTTCAAGGTGAAAGCAGTAACAGTCCGTTGTGCGCAAGATGGAAGACAGATCGGAAGAAAAATCAATGAGAAAATCACGAGAGAATAGATAAATGATAAAACGAAAGGGCACGGGAATTGAATAAATGATAAAACAAATGCAATCCCCCCGAAAAATACTAGCGACAATACGAATGAATCTCTGCAAGCGGCTCGGCGCGAGATTCAAATTGCCGCCTGGAATCACTCATGAAGTAATTTGATCGACGGAGAATATAATTAAATAAACATGAAACAAATGTAATCACTCAAGAAATACAAGGAATAATACTGGCGAATCTCTTCATTTGATCAGGCACGAGATACAAATTGCTGCGTCGAATCACTCGTGATGTATTGCGATCAACGGAGACTATAATTAAATAAATTATGAAATACAATGCAATCCCGCACGAAAAAACGAGCGAGAATACGAGTGAACCTCTGCAATCTATCTAGGGCGAGATACAAATTGCTGCTTCGAAACCCCTCATTAACTAATTTAATCAACGGAAACTATAATTAAATAAACTGGGAAATAAAATGCAATCCCGAAAATACAATGGAGAATACAAGGGAATATCTGCAATCGATCTGGCGCGAGATTAAAAATTGCCGCATCGAATTACACATGAAGTAATGCGATCAACGGAAAATATACTTAAATAGATTATGAAACAGATGCAACTCCTCGCGAAAATACAAGCGAGAACACAAGGGAGTATCTGCAATCGATCTGGCGCGAGGTACAAATTACTGCGATGAATCACTCATGAAGTAACGTGATCAAATGAGAATATAATAAGATAAGTGAAAAAACAAATGTAATCTCTCGCGACATACAAGCGAGAATACGAGTGAACTTCTGCATTTGATCTGGCGCGAAATTATAAATTACGGCATCGAATTACTCATGAAGTAATGCGATCAACAGACAATATCATTAAATAAATTATGAAACAAACGCAATCCCTCACGAAACTACAATGGAGAAACCAAGTGAATATCTCCAATCGATCTGGCGCGAGATAAAAATTACTGCAACTGATTAAATGTGATCAGCGGAGGATAAAATGAAAAAAAATGATAGAAAGGAAATGCGAAGATAGGAAAACATATGAATGCCGATTAATACAAAAAAATGAAAAATCGAAAGAATCGGCCGCCAGGAATGGCAACCTACGTGGTTTCCATGGCTGCCGCGGCGGCGGGAGATCGAGCTTGAATAATGTATTGAGATTTATACGATATATGTACAAACTTGAATAATCAGAAGAATTTGAATTCATATGCGATATAAATACGATTTCAAGAGAATGTTTACTAATTTTAAAAGTATATTAATAGAGATAAATAATGTATAATTAATTTTAAAAAGTGTTCTAAGTAACCTTATAAATATAGAACTCGAGAAATATGTAATTTTAGGATTTGACGCAATTTAAATCGTCTATCTTATATTTTAATAAGGTTTTTCAGCTTAGTAGGTGTCATTATTTGTTATGAAATAGACACGGAATTATAAAAAAAGTGTAGACAAATTAAATAATGTAAATTAGCGCTTAAAATAAAATTTGAACGAGGAGAGAATTCTATGTTTATATACAAATAGATTTGAACGATGAAAGAATTATAACTTATTTGAAGATATGGTCATGATTATTTTGTATTATTCAATGGACATGGAGTCTTAAAAGTAATTAAATAATTTGAAATGAAGTTGTATTGTATGTATAAAAATGGTTTGAGCTATAATATTAATAGTATGAAGTAATAGTAGTGAAAACATGTAAACATACAAAAGATGAAGAGATGCCTAGGGGTTAAAAGAAAACCATTACAAAACCATGAAAATCTGACTTAGGATTATGTGATATAAAACTGGTTGTTCCATCAAACTATCTATATAAGATCAAACGGTGTAAGTGGAAGATCAGAATTTATTTTCGTATCATGAAAGCCATTATTGAGGCTCGTGTTTTTCTTACCTGGTCAAAAAGGCATGGTAGTCATGCGATCTACCATTATTAAAGATTGACAAAGCCAACAAAATATATGAAACTCCATGATAAGATATACACAAGTTTGGGCATATATTCATGACCTTGTATATTGAAATGCTGTCTTATTATGATTTCTTTCTGGTGTAATTGAGCAAAAAAGTTATATGAATGGTACTTTCGATATAGTAATGTGAGGTATGACAGAGTTTGATATTTTACTAAAAGAGTGTTGAGTTCAGATTTTTATGGAAGGTTAATCCACGTTTGTATACATGTCAGGATACTCACTGGGTGACTATACTTTTTTATAAAATGAGTCAAATCCAGAATGAAATTAAGATATAACCCATGTATGTTGAAATGAAAGAAAGTTGAATCCAAAGATGATGAATGTAGTTTCAAATCAACTTAACTGCCCCTCCCTATAAGCATGTGTATATTGAAACTAGGAGTAATTCTAGATTGATCAATTGATCCATTATTTTGAACCACATTCATGTTTGGACAAAAATAATTAATATTTCCATAAAAATAAATATTTATGGATAAAATCAATGGCAATGTTTCTATTCCACATGGAATGTACAAAATAAACTGAACATATAACATAACAGATATAATCATTTGCTAAAACTTATATTTAAAAATGACACAATAGTGCAATTATCATCAAGTTACCCAACTTTTATAGTTATCAATTATTCAACTTGTTGTGTATCCAAAAACTCATAATTATATATTTTATCTCTTACATCTCATCAATGATTGGTTTTCTCAGTGTGGCTATCAAATTTTAGGAACTAGACATAAAAATATGGATGTGTAATAACTATCATTGCTGGGATGTGTAAATTTTTGGGTTCTAGAGGCCTACATATGGATGAACAAATCAAAACGATACGCGGCGAAAGACATTTGTGAATTGAATGACATCATTAAAACCATGAAATGAAGTACCTTTACAAGGATCGCATCTGTGATTTCTGGATCCTGGAGCGAGTTGAGTCGAGCTACTCAAATGTGCAGCCTCTAGATGTATTCACGTGATCCTCGGCACGTCGTATCTCCTCCTCCTCATTGATGAGCCCCATTCAACTTCCACCGTTGTCGTTACGCCGTTCCAATCGCATCGAGCATGGAGAGGGGGTGTAGGGAGAGTGGAGAAGAAGGGTAAGGCCCCTGAACAATTCTGACCTGGGTGAATTTCGTTCACAGCCTTAAGTATATCTTCCGCTATTTATATTAAGTGGGTATTTTTCGTAAAACCCCCAAAACTTAAGTATATCTCCTGACGTCCAAAAAACCATTTGCATGTGAACCCCTGGCCAAATGTATCAATCTACTTATTGGCTTGAGCAGTCCAATAACCTTTATTAGCCTACCAGATTAATTAACTATATCATCATACATATTAATTAATGTCAGATTTAACCCAATTGATAGGTCGAGTTTCGTTTAGGCATGTTATTGATAATTCTAACACATGAGGACGGCACTCATATTCCTCACAAGGTGGAATCCGAATTGTCGAAGAGAGTTTCGTTTAAGCATGTTATTGATAATTCTAACACTTCATGCAGATGAATAAGGATGAATGGATGAAGAAATCATCTAAAGAATTCATGATACATTGCTAAGGGACTAGCAATGATTTAAGTGGGGGGGTATGATAACATGCAAATTAATATACTTAATTACTGAATTATACATTCTATTTATGTGTTTTAATGGTCATATTCGCATGTTATCATGATAAAATACATTGAAATCAGTTAACATGTCGTTTTTCTATTATTTCATATTTTTTATCATTTTTTACATGGAATTTGACATTGTTTCAGTGAAGAAATATTTTTACATGATTTTATTTGCTTGGTTTAAGGTCAGTAAATCATCTCCTGATTTTTCTGAATTTTTCCCATATTTTTATGAATTTTTCTGAATTTTTCTGACCATTATTTAGGCAAGAAATGATTTTTATTTAATTAAATAATATATTGATTATTTATTTTGCATTTTAAATGCATTTAAAATGAATATCCACGTCATTCGCCCGAAATTCGCGAATGAAGGATATATTAATTAAATAAGAAAGGAGAGAAGAGAGGAGAGAGATAGGAAAAGTCAAATAGAGTGATTAAAAGAGAGAGAGAGAAAAGCGGAAGAGA
Source organism: Wolffia australiana (assembly GCF_029677425.1). NCBI lineage: Eukaryota > Viridiplantae > Streptophyta > Magnoliopsida > Alismatales > Araceae > Wolffia > Wolffia australiana. Next base: position 3,227,236 of record NC_135846.1, read on the forward strand.
GAGGAGAGAGAGTAGAGCGGCTAGAGAGGAGAGAGAAGAAAAGATATTTAATAGGAGGAGAGAGATTTGAAAAGTCAGAAAGAGCGGCTAGAGAGGAGAGAGAAAACAAAGGCGGAAGAGAGAGAAGATAGAAAAGTCAGGAAAAGCGGCTAGGAGGAGAGAGATTAAAAAAAAAACGGAAGAGAGAGAGAATAAAATAAAACAAAGAGAGATGCATATTTGGTCGGTGGGCCGCGTGCAATAATTGCACGCGGCCACCGACGTATTTTGTTAAATTAAAAGATGCCAAATGGCGTCGATTTCCGCATACGCAGAAATCGACGCCCAATGATTGCTTTTAAAAGCAATCAAAACGGCGTCGATTTTCCGCGTACGCGGAAATCGACGCCGATCATTGGCGTTCATTTAAAACAATGAATTTTTTTCTTTTTCTCTCTCTCTCTTCTAACCAAGCGAAAAAAGCACTATTTTGTCCTTTTCTGTTTTCTTAAAAAGCAGCGAAAAAGTGCGGCCGACGCGGACAACGAGGGTGCACGTGTCCCGAAACACGGAAAGCGAGAAAATCAAGCCCAGCCAATAGGAAATTCCAATTTTTTAGAGAAAATAAAAGAGATCCAACGGCCCACATTTGATCTCACTAAAACTGCGATATCTTGAGATCTACAACTCCAATTGGGTTGAAATTTTGAGGGCAGGTTCGTCTTTTCCTCCTCTACAATCTGGACGGTTGGATCTTTAAATAGAGGTCAGAAAAAAAGGCAAAATTCACTTTTGGAGGCTCTCCCCAAGCAATTGGCCAGGAAGGACACAGGAGGCATTCTGGAAGTCGTCAGATCTGGATCTCTTTATCAAATTTGTAAGTTTCTGAATTGTATTTGATCATCTTCTAGAACGATTCGAAAACGCCTTGGCATGGGCGAAATGTACATGCCCTAGATTCATGTTTTGAATGCATCAGCACTTCTTTTTGATTTGGATTCGAGATCTGACTTTTGATAATTAATTCTTAATCATTTTAGGACATTTCTGCTTCATTACATTTTTAATTTAGGGTCGAAATTGGGGCTTTCCCCAATTTCTTCACTTTCTCTCTCTAGATTTCGGTTTTTATTGTTTAGGAATTTAATTTAATATATAAAAAACCCAAAAATAAAATTTGAACCGAAAATTCATCCATTTTGAACTCCAATTCAAAAATCACTTTCTTGATTATTAATTTCCCAATTTTAATTCTGAAAATTATTATAAATTTTATTAAATTGGGAAATTAATAATTTATATTTTTATGAGCTTAAAATAATAATAATATTCTTATCTGGAATTATCTGACCGAAATCAAAATTAAGTTTTACTTAATTTTGATTATTTTAAGAATATTATTTAATATTAATTGAATTAAATATTGCAAAATTCAAAATTACTTGACTTGATTAATAAAAATTGTTTGAAAATTCTGAATTGTTGCCTCCTTGCGGATCGACCCCTTGCTTGCTCTATATTCTTATTTAGTCATTAAGGGAATTATAAATTTATTGCATAAGTCTAAAAAGCGCAATGACCACGTAATTTTACGTGATTTTTCGGCTTATTAGTAACCAATGACAGTAAATGTTTCATGAATGAGTTTAAACAACTACTCAGTATCTTCTAGAGCACGAGGTGTAGCGTGACACCCCACGAGCTGGAAACCTAACCTATAAATTGGGCTAAATCGATCCTTAATTAATTAATCTACATGTTAATATTGTTAATTAATAATTGTTATTGGGCAACTAAAGTTAGTAACTAGAATGATACATGGGCCTAGAGGGTCACACTCATAAGATCATAGAGGTGTTGGTGATTATATTTTACTTTATGGGGTTTTTGAGAAAAAACTTAAGTAAAATATAAATAGAGAAGGGGCACTCATTTCAAGCACCTAGGCAGCCAGTATTGAGAGCCCCCCCTTTCTCCACTCCGATCTCTTCTATACTCAACCAAGGAGAGTGTCTTCACGGTGAAAAGATCTTCAAGATTTTCAAAGAGAGTTGAAGAAGAGGTGGAGATCCAAGAGCAACGTGTTTGTGTAGATACTCTGGAGGCCGAACACATGAACAACTTCAAAATAATCTCAGAGTGGGAACTCGAGGGTGGAACAAGTTCCCCATGAGGTACATATGATGTATAGTTTCATAGATCGATTGAGAATTGATAACACGCTTCGACATCATGGAAAGCATGTTTTCCATGGTTGAACCAAGGCACATAACCCGACAAAACCAACATAACAAAGTAAAATTTTAAGTTGGAGAAAGAGAAAATAATGATTTTTTTTTTATAACTTGAAATCATCTATCTTATTTGGCTACTTCTGGAGGTATTTTATTCACACTATCCGAAAGATGGGCTCAATGTTTATCTCATCAGTCTTTACCCAAATTGTTTTTAAAAATCATGCATTTTGTACAGTGGTAGAGATGAAATCAGGTTGTCCTTAAAAAAATTCTTATGTATATATATAACAACCTAAGGTAATGTCTAATATGTTCCATATATTTCATTAATGTTTAGGTTATGGCTTCTATATACTGGTGTAGGACATACTGATGAAGGCAAATTACGTATGCAATTTTTGTGTTGTTGTAATTTTCCTGAATCAAATAATTTGATAAAATATAGAAAACTGACTCAGATGTATGGTTTGAGCAAGGTCATCTCTAGAGAGACTGGCCATTAGAGGTGCATTTAATAATTGAGTTGTTAAGGGGTAATAATACTAAACAGGATAGTAAATATAATAAGTGATAAGTAGTTAGTAAGTGAGAAAATATTAAGTGGATGAGAGAACCAAATATGAGGGATAGAATATTGGATATTATTTATAATATGTATAGATATTAAAATAAGAAAGTACGAAATTGAGAGGAACTACTAGTGTTATAGTTACGGATGGTATTAGTATAGGTAGTCAAAGAAGTAAAGCAGATTAAGAAGATAGATAGAATAGTTAGAAAATTATGAATATGAGCTAGGATGTTATTTATTTAATTGATAGTAAGTTCAATCTCAGATAGGAGATAGGTACAATAATACTGAATATTAAGACTTAATTAGATAGTGAAGAGTAATTTATTCTTAGTAAGATGTAAGGAGTTAATTATTAGGAATAGTTATTGTGATAAGAAGTAATAAGAAGAATAATGGTGGTAGGGTTTTGATGGATAGGGAGAGATTATTTAAGTATATATACGTGAGATAGAGAAAATCTTTATAAATGCTAAGACTTTAAGATTAAGATTAAGAGAGATAGGGAGAGAAGGAAGAATTATCTAATTTATAATATAATTAAGTAGCTAGATAGGGAGAGAGAGATTAAGAATAGGTAGAATAATTAATAGGATCAATTGGATGAATTTTAGTGGGTATTTTAGGCTTTCTATATTTATGATTACTTTAGAATACTAGAAATATGATCTATATGGGTAAATAAATTTAATGGGTAGTTTTAATTTTTTTTTTATATTATAAAATCAGGATAAAAGTAAGAGTAAATCGTCAGTGTCCAGAAGCTGTTTGTGAAAACACCTCAACAAAGCTAAAGTATCAAACAATAGTCAAAATGGGAGATATCTACCAAATATGGTTAAGAGGATCACTGGAAACGCCCTGATTTGGGCAATTGAGGATGGGGACGCCCTTTGCTGTCCCCTGACTTCGACGTGTGTCTCAACTATCCTCCTCTATGTAGGCGCACTCCTGAGATATTCTACTCCCTCTTTTGTGCATTCTTGAGCAAGGAAAACCTTCTTGGAGGTGTCCCAGCTTCTAATTTGGCTAGACAAGCTATGGCACGGTCTCCTGTCGCTGCCAAGAAGATGAATCGGAAGATGCCCAAATTAGGGGCCTTCGAATCCCTTTAATAGCTTGGGAAGGACCTCCCATGACCGTTGATGCAGTGGGAAGACCTTGGGGTTCCTCCCTAGCCGTACAATTCCCCTAGCGGTCCCCCTGGCCAAAAATTATCGTCCGCCGATGGTGTTGACAGCCCGAGGCAGGGATGGATAGAAATGCCCCTGGTCGTCCGATCCCCTTTATATGGGGTCCAACGGCTGCAATTAAATCACAGATGTGGACCCCTTTAAGTTTGGTGCACCCATGCCTTGTCATCTACCTCATCAGTGTTTGATAGCCAATCAGAAGGCCTGAAAAAGAAATAAACCCAATTAAATAAAACAAGGCAGACCCACCATCCAGTCTTCCATGAGAAGATTGGATGGATGAGATCATGTCCATTTAGTTGAAAAGGCTCAACATGACACGGGCCTCGGGCCGAGTCGGCTCAAAGCTTGGTCATAATTTCTTTCTAAATTTCATAAGATCGCAGCTTTTTGGGCCGCGATCACTTTGTTTCTTCCTGTCTCGGCTTGATGCTTAGCTAAACTTACGGAAGCAAATATAATCCCATATCAGAAAACTCGAAGTTAAGTTCCGCTATGAAAATCACATACAATGTTATAGATTGAATTAAATAAAAGACTTCCCTATTGCGCACATGCATGGGTCCTTTGCGGGGCCTCCTTAGGTCTGTTGTTGGGCCTCTATGAGCTCCTTAGTGGGCTTTTTGGGGCGTGTGCAGGGTGCCACCGCCCCTTGCTGGCTGTAGGTTGGCTAGAGCACCCTACGTTTGCCCACATGTGGCTGGCTCGGGCGCCACTGCCCTTCGGCTCAGCCATAGCTGCCGCCTAAAGCCAATTTTTTTATTCTTTTATATATATACTTTATTCCTCCATCTTTCTCTTTTTTATTGATTAACTTTGACCTCATCCCTGCAAAAGCATAGATTGACATGCTAGAAGGAGCATTAATTTCATTTATACAAACAATGTTTTTAAACAACTTTTCACTGATAAATACTTGGAGTTGTAAAATATGTAAAAATTACATTCAAATGCATTTTTAATCATTTTCTCCGTTTAGTGCATGAAATGAAAATATGTGTTCAATGAAGGTAATACAAATAAAATGATTCCAAAATGACTTTAAAATGTGTATGATTGCATGCCTTAATTAGGATTTATCACATACCAATGTCATTTATGGTTAAAGGTCAAGTGGGTTGGACGATCAACACGCTTCTGATACTAAATTCATTAAACTCATAAAGAATGAGTATTCGCTTTGTGGTATTATTCAAAACTATTGTGGTTGAGAATTGTATTTTGATCCCTATAGTGGGAAGGGAAAAACATGTGATTTTAGATTTGTATTTGAAATGGACTCGAGGTCATAAAATCAGAACTTTATTCCACATCCTTTTTGAATGGTTCATATTCACTATGGTTGTTGATATTTGAGTTAGTTTTATATACCATTATTTTTATATGCATACATAAATTATTATCAAGTTCTAACAGAAACTTCTTAACACAGGATATCCAACAAAGCTGAATATACCGAAGGGGAAAAAAAAAGTTCAGTGGTTGTGTTACTGTGAATTGCATCCTTCTTAATAAAATATTAAGAGCTCTTGCTGCATATTTCAACAAAAGTAAGATCATAAAATGAGAAGAAAACAGTAAACTGCTTCCTATATGAATTTTTTTGTCTACAAAACATCATTTTTCTGAATGCAAGAGATCTAGGATTTCAATTCATTGGGTCAGCTTTAATAATTATTAGGTGATTCACATTAAGTAAACTTAGGTCTTCTCATTTATTTTGTAAACCTCAACATTACATAAGCTGACTGACAAATGATTCATACATATTAATCTAGAGGTTATCATCACTTTGTAAACAAAAAGGGACAGGTTGTATTTCTCCATTGATCACTTTGTCCTAATACATTCGAAAATTGAGATCTGTTAAGGTGGAGTTATAGGTCTTGAATATGAATATGTTTCCCTTCATAGTGGCACTTTGAGACTTCAAAAGAACTTTCTAACAATTGCAAGTCAGCAAATGTTGAGGTTTTTTACTAATGTTATAGAATGATGTTTCCAAACAATATTAATCAAAAAACCCAGAATGCAGAGTCCAAAGCATCGGCCATTTATCCTAAATTAAAGCTCTAAAACACTAACACTACATATCTATTTTTCTCAACTCTTCCACTGGAACTTAGACACCAGCAGAAGAAACATTACTTAAACACCTTAAAGTTGATTGGAGAACACAATAAATATTTGCTGGATTCTAAGACACAAATATTGTCAAATAAACTAACTGAGCTGTAAAAAAAGCTCTTTGCTTTGCTGTAAGATTTTACATAATTGCAATCATAAACAAAATGAAATATGAATAGAGCAATGGCTTTTCATCCAAGGTTGGCAATTATGCCCAGTCATATACTCAGAAATGAAGATCACAATGCCTTCACAGAGATTCTCTTTCTGGAGGCCCAAAGATAACACTACACAGCAGCAGTGAATTTCTAAAATAGGCTGAAATCATAAAAAAAACTGGTAGAGAGAGAACGAAACAAAGAGAGAGAAAGAGAGAGAGAGGATGAGGGCGAAAAAGAGAGAGGAGAGGAGAGAGTGAGCGAGAGTAAGAGTGAGAAAGAGAGAGGAGGGAGAGAGAAAGATTGTGTGAGGATGAGGGTGAAAGAGAGAGAGAGAGAGATAGAGGGAGAATGAAGGTGAGAAAGAGAGAGCGAGAGAGTGAGAATGAGGGTGAGAAAGAGAGGGAGAGGGGGAGAGAGAGTGGGTCTGAGTGAGAAGGAGGGTGAAAAAGAGAGAGGGAGAGAGAGAGTGGGTCAGAGTGAGTGAGAATGAGGGTGAAAAAAATAGGGGGGAGAGAGAGAGAGAGTGAGAAAAAGAGAGGGGAGGGGGAGAGAGTGAGAAAGAGAGACAGAGAGAGAACTCTGTGTGTGTGAGAGAGAGAGAGAGAGAATAAAGCTGAGAAAGAAGAGGGAGAGGAAGGGTGAGACAGAGAGAGGAAGAGAGAGAGAGAGAGAGAGAGAATGAGGTTGAGAATGAGGGTGAGAAAGAGATAGTGAGAGAGAGAGAGTCATGGCCTGTGGAGCTTGAAGCCAAAGACCCTGGGAACGTAGCTTTGGACGGGCTTTTGAGGCTTGAGATGCCCATTGGTCATCAGGAACAGATGCGGGAAGGTGGTGCCAAAGTAAGCACCGTCAACGTCTGATGCTCATAGTCAAAGAAATTTTTTAACAGGCAACAAGAAACAAAATCATTTTCTGACATCAATTTTTGTTGGTTAATCAATGTTTCTATAAAATCCCCCATGTTTGCCCCGTTGACAATCACTAGAAGAGATGAAGAGAGGTATAAGCTCTCTTCACTATGAACACAGAATGAGAGAGGACACATGTACTAGCTTCCATGTGTGTAGAGAGATTATGAGAAATTGTAAGGAAGATCTATATATATATATATATATGGTTAATCATCAACGACTGTCCTAAGACGGAGAGATCTATATGATTTAAACAAGCGTGCACATGACCGTTGTAACATATACGAGACGTTTACTAGTTTGCAGATGTATAAAAAACACGCAAGAGAGTAAGAGAGAGAGATAGAGATGGGAAGAGAAGACAACGAAAGTGATGCTAAATATTGAACTAAAGGATGTGAAACTGAAAGCACAATAATGCCTGAATGTCGAAAGGCAGGACATTAAAAATGAATCATGGCAAAACATGCAACAAAAAAGAGGACCTATGAGCTGAGCTGTAAGGAGAGAGAAATAGAGAGAGAGAGAGATAAGTAGAAATGGCTAGCAATAAGCCAAATGTGTCTCAACTCTCCCTCTTCTGAGACACGTAGATATCGGGTAGAGAGAGATATATACAGATATATATAGAGAGAGAGAGAGATAGGGGGAGCACATCACTTAGTGCAGCACCGACAGATGTGAAAATTGCACATGGAAGATAGCTAAAAGTCGAAAGGCAGCGTATAACAAAATAGATAAACAGGTCAAACTGCCAAAAAGGAGGGCCAATGGGCTGAGCTGTAAGGTATGAGAAAGAGAGGGAGGGAGAGAGAGAGAGAGAGAGAGAGAGAGAGAGAGAGAGAAATGACTAATGATATGCCAAGTGTGTCTTCCACTGATAAGACAACCTGACGGAAGGGATAGTCTGGGCCCCAACTGGCACCTAGCCTAAGGGAAGGGACTTGAGAACCAATCTACAAACAAATGAGTAAAATACCCTTGACAAAAAATTTGGAGTTGTGCATTTGGATGAAAAGATGAAGCATGATCAGAAAAGATATTAATTCGGAAGGATACTGCCTTGATATTTTGATCTTGGGTAGTAAATATCCTCGCATTTAGGACAGTAGATCTTTACGGTGCTAGATCTAGGAATATCCGATTGACCGACAGGAAGACACGGTTGCCCACAACAGTAGATTCTTGGGCACCTCCCGAAATCGTAGCACTTGTACTTTTCTAACTGCAGAAGGAGAAATAATCAAATTAAAATATATATATATACACTAACCTCTCATATAGGTCAGCACTTGTCAATGTCATAGACGCGCATTAACCTTGATAATGATGTTGCGGGTCAATGATGAATTTTTGGGGGACTGATGATGACGATGACGTTGACAAGGCCACCATTCACGGACGACATCCAATGAAGTCAAGGCCAACCATCAACAATAACCTCATCAACATCATGATATTAACCAACCTGAAATTCATCATTGCCCCTCATTGGGATGATGATGACGATGATAATGTTGATGAATTTAAGATAGTTGACAATGACGATGACATTGACGAGGTTTTGTTGATGATGATGGTATCACAGACAATTGTCATGGTTTGTCAACACCAGTCATCAACTTGGAAAGTTTCAACTTAAAAAGGATCAACGCCATTGACATCGTGCCATCATTAACGTCAACCGGCCTAGTTGACGATGAGAATGAAGTTGACTGAAAAGTACGGGCAATAGACTAAGACAACAATGTCAATGTCAAAATCATCGGCAAACCATCAACCAACATCACTGTCACACATCAATGTCGTCGGAACGTGGCAAAAACCTACTCTCAATAATACACTTCAAACGCCGATTATATGATGCCAACTCACCATTGCTGTCATTCCCTTGCTAGTTAATATGTAGCGGACATGGATCATGCCATAGAGCATTTCCGCAGCTGACTCTATCAGTTCATTCTGTTCCCCAGTAAATGAATCACCTGTTCATTTACCAATTTTAAAAAATCATATTCACGGCAATCATACCAATTAGTTTACACGCAGTCAAAATTTAATTTGCAAGCTAGAAAACAATAGAAAAATATGTCAACTGAAATTTAAAAGTGGGACACATGCACACAGAATAAAAAATATAAACTGCCAAAAACTCCGCTTAGAAAATGCAACCGATAGGTTGTCAACACAATGCATGGGAAGAATTTTTAAATCACCTATGTATTCACCGATGCTTACAATTAGGTTTATCGTATTCATATCCAATTAGGGCACGGGCAGTCCTAATTTAACTCACGAGCAACAAGGCAATATTAAAAAAAATGGTCAACCGACACTTAAAAGCTAGAGATAGGTATTCAGAATAAAAACGACTTTTTTTTAATTTACCCTTGATTAGTCTCAAACTACTCTTAGAAAACGCCAAAACTCCTCTTTGAAGAGATGTAAAGTAGAATGGCAAAACCATGGAAAGAAAAAACTACAGAAATCGTGGCACGGAGAGAATGAAGAATCTATAGGTAGCAAACAGTCGTCAGACAGGTCAAACCAATTCAGTAACTTCTTTCAAGATAGGGATGTCAGTGATAAGAAATAAATTACAATAATGAATAATAAAGGTTCTGAGTTCCGAGAAATGCAAATAAAGGAATAAGGTTCCTTCAGGGTTAAATAAACACAGCAACTTCAGTTGGTATGTCTAAAGAGCAGATACAATATTGCAATTTTAAACTCATAACTACCGTTCAAAGTATTTTTGCCTTGTCTCTGGAATCATAAGAAATAGCTTGATGAGAAGAGAAAAGAAAGATTTCCTAAAGAGCAAAACTGAGGAGACTAGAGAAACTAATGACAGCTAGAAGCAATTCGCGAAATAGAGGGAGAGGGAAGGCAGGAAATGAAAGAGCCCGCCTTAATTGAAAGACTAGAGGAGAGATGAAAGACTGAATTACATTAGGGGTTTCCTATCTTCATATACATATACGAAAATCAAACGGAAGTCCCAAATTCCAACAAGCAAAAATAAGCAACAACAGGGAAGAGAGGGAAGATGAGAGAGGAGGGTGCCAGGAGGAACCCTGCTCCACAGCCCAGCAGTTAGGCAGATGTTGAGAAGTAGGCAACTCCACAAAACAGACCCAATTATATAGGAGAGTGATAAGGTACTGTACATCTCGTACAAGAGAAGACAAAGGAAGAAACAGTTAAATGAGAACCTAACTAAGGAGATGATGGTCAACAAGGGATACAGTGGGGGTCAGCCAAGGGCTGACCCAAAGTCTACTGCATAGAGGAGATAGAGGAAAGTCATGTGGATCGGCACATGACGACCTAGAATAAAAAGGGCTAAATCAGGCCCATTAAGGAAGAGGGGTGAAATAATAGCCCACTAGTGAATAAAGGCGGGAAGGAAAAGGAGGATATAAGGGGAAGGGGGGTCCTCAAATAAGGACACTTTCAAAGTGGACCAAGATTCGGTTAGACCTCTCTCCCTACAGGCTCCGCGTTGCATTTGACCAGGCTGAGAAAGGAGCGACGGAGATCCAGATCTTGAGCTTCGTTGGAGGTGGATTTTCGTCAGGAATTGCCGTCAAACCAGTGGAGGTGCGTACTGTTCTTCAATCGATACACTTTCGTGATAGTATTGTATCAGAGAGGTAGAAGATTAAGTGAACTAAAATTTTCCTACCTAATATAGGGTACAGAAAATGATGAAACTCCAATTCTGAGTGGAAGGAAACAAGCTTGATCGATTGATCACAAACGAGAAGAAGAAACAATAGTTTTGGACGACGAAGTAGATATAGAGGAGAGGTAGAAGATTAAGGACTAGAGCAAGTCGGATCAGCTTAGGTTGTCCAGCTGAGAGGATCTCCCTGAGCTGGCCAATCGCTCCGGCAACTTTAATGAGCAGCCTCTTGAAGAGGATGGCCCCTTTATTTATTTATTTCTTTTTGAAGAAAAAGGATGGAACCTTTATTTATAGCCCTATTCCCCAACACCTTCCTTATTTTCGAATCCCTTGCATGCTTCATTATTCCAATACATTCTTGGGAGGTTCTTATTGGAAAATTACACGAAAGTCCTCGCCTCAAACATGCATAAATAAGTAAAAATGGGAAGCAAGACAGGATAAGAGAGCAGTGTGGCAGTAGGAAGTACTGGCAGTCAGGCGGATGTAGAGAAGTAAAGAACTCTACAAAACAGACTCAATTGCACTAGAGGCTTCATACCCGTATGCAAGGATAGGAAAATTACACAAAGATCCCTACTTCCAACATGGATAAACAACAACAGCAAAATATAATATTGAAGGGCAGAACTCACTTTGGGAAGATTCCACATCAAGAATCAAGTCTAGAGCGTAGTCATAATACGGGACTTGGCTACTTAAACCACAGAGATTGAAGTCATCCTGGATATATTCGTCGTCCACTTCACAGAAAAACTCATTCCCCCTCAAGTTGCAAAACCATGATATCCAAGACGTATCTTCACCATCAGAGCCGCTCAGTTCAGATTCGTCGCTATCAGTATCTGATTCATCTGCAACATGTAAAAATAAATAAGTTTTATGGAGGAGTTCAACACCTTATTAAATCTTAAAGTTATATATACGAAAAATGATTGAAAATCAATGGAAAAATGTAAATAGAGAAGGGGCAAAATTCTACGAGGAATAAAACTGACTAATGTTTGGTCCATCGAGATAAATAATCAACTATTTTACTTAAAGTAAACACAGATTTTTTTGAGAGAATTAAAATAAACAGAAATGTGAAGAACCATTTCTTTTTGGGTCAAAAAAGGATTGAAGATCCGATATTTCCTTCTGTAGACTTTCTTCATATATCTTCAAAGTCATTATTTCCATTGAGAAATCTAATTTCTCAAAAAGACTCATGAACGAGGCAGTAGTGAGAAATATTTTCCCTCGAGATGGCAATATCTTTGACCACTCAACTCTGTACACATTCTCTTTAATTCCGCAATATGTAGAAGAAGCAGAAAATTAAATCCAACCATCGGAGAACTTGCAAAAGTTATCATTTACTTTGAGAAATCTCTTTTGGCTTAGCTGTAATATGAAATTTTTTTCTTCGAGATGAAAAATCTTTGTCCTCTAAACTCTTTTCTCATTCTATTTAATTCTGCAATATGTAGGCGGAGCAGGAAATAAAATCCAACCATCGAAAAACTTGCAAATATTAACATTTACTTTGAGAGATTTCTTTTGGCTTAACAGTAATATGAAATTATGACCTCTCAACTCTGTTCTCAGTCTCTTTAATTCTACAATACGTAGAATAAGCAGGAAATAAAATCCAACCATCGGAGAACTTGCAAAAGTTATCATTTACTTTGAGAAATCTCTTTTGGCTAAGCAGTAATATGAATTTTTTTTCCTCGAGATGAAAATCTTTGTCCTCTAAACTCTTTTCTCATTCTCTTTAATTCTGCAATATGTAGACGGAGCAGGAAATAAAATCCAGCCATCGAAAAACTTGCAAATATTAACATTTACTTTGAGAGATTTCTTTCGGCTTAACAGTAATATGAAATTATGACCTCTCAACTCTGTTCTCAGTTTCTTTAATTCTACAATACGTAGAATACGCAGGAAATAAAATCCAAGCATCGAAAAACTAGCAAAAGTTATCATTTACTTTGAGAAATCTCTTTGGCTAAGCAGTAATATGAAAAAAATTTCCTCGAGATGAAAGATCTTTGTCATCTAAACTTTTTTCTCATTCTCTTTAATTCTGCAATATGTAGAAGGAGCAGGAAATAAAATCCAATCATCGAAAAACTTGCAAAAGTTATCATTTACTTTGAGAAATCTCTTTCGGCTAAGCAGTAATGTGAAAATTTGACCTCTCAAACTCTGTTCTCATTCTCTTTAATTCTGCAATATGTAGAAGGAGCAGAAAATAAAATCCAACCATCAGAGAACTTGCTCTTTGACTGCGATTTGAGTTCTGGGAACAAGCCAGCAGAGGTGGACGGCACGACCAGCCTATCCCCTTCATTCCCATTCATCCTTTTCGATGCAGGCGGCGACAACTTCTCCAAATGCTTGTCAAGAGAATCGTTAATCGTCTTCCGGCCGAGGAACCCAGATTGTTCTCTCGACATCCCTCCTCGGTAGCTGTACATACCTTCTTACCCTTTCCTCAATCTTTCAAAATCAAAGACTTGCAACCGATTACAAACGGAAAAACCGGTAATTTGTTGGGATTTTCAACAATGAAACAAAAACCTAGTTCCAGAGCTCCCAAAGCAGACAAGCAGCGCATAATCGCTCGCCAAAATACATGCCATAGATCGATCCGCTTCTCCTCCGCGCCTCCGGATGATGATTTTGATAAAATCTGAAGTCGGAAATCGGTGAAAACTTGGAATTAAACGGAAATCTGGAGGTTCAATTTCGAGAAGAATTGAGAAGATGAGGATAAACAAGTAAACAACGTAGCAGAGATTTTTTACGGTTTATTTGCTGTATATCCTTCTTATATTTGTAACTAATCGAGTTTCACGATATAATAATAAATTATCTGAATACCCTTCAAACGGTTTTTTTGGAGCAAGAACAGGGGCAACAAAGTAAATAACATTAATGGAAGTTTTCACTGTTTGTTCTGCTGTGTATACTGTTATTAATAGTTGTAATTAATCTACGTTTACAATATAGTGATAAATTATGTGAGCGCCCTTCTTGCCTACTTTTTTTGATATCTTTTGGGAGATTCAGTTTACTTGTTTATTTTATTATGTGCATATTGTTCTTGATAGTTGTAAGTAATATACTTTTACTTTATAGTGATAAATTATCTGAGCGCCCTTCTTGCCTAATTTTTTTGGATATCTTTTTGGAGATTAAGTTTACTTGTTTATTTTATTGTGTGCATATTGTTCTTGATAGTTGTAATCAATATACCTTCACGAGATAGTGATAGATTATCTGAACAACCTTCTTGTCTAACTTTTTTTGGATATCTTGATGGAGGACCATCTGGAAGACCAAGCCCGAGTTCGTCAGTAGCTGCGCCGTGGAGCCCAAGTCAACATGAAGAATCCAAGCTTCAAGTATCAAGCTCGATGATAGGTCTCCAGAGTTTGTTTATCTTCTGCGTGTTATCTTTATGGATTTTATGGAGGGCCCTCGTGTTTTGGGGTCCCCATGTTTTTTTTCTGTTTTGGTTTTATTCGGACCATTATGAAATGCCCTCGTCACTTGGGATGTTTCGCTTAATTTGGCCCACTAGGGCAATCCTCCCTACCTTATATAAAGGAAGGTATGCCCAAAGGACCATTTGGAATTCCTTTGATGAAATTTGAGTTGTCTTCTCTCTCTGGGGTTCCCATCCTTCTACAAGGAGACCTATCTTCCGGCTTGACTATTGAAGCTGTTGTTGCTGCTGCTTTATCGGGCCTCTACAACCCCAACATCAGACAAGAACTCGTGTTGCCACAAGCATCCAGGCCCTAGCCTGTAGATCACACCATTCTTCCGCTTTCTTTCTAGTATTATTACATTCTTCAATGTCGTCCTCGCTTGCTCCCATGCCGAGAATTTTAGCGCTGTAGGTTTAGCCACTGAATCATGAGATAGGGAATTTTGTTCCTTGTGTCGGATTCGTGTCGCTCTCGATGACGGTCATGGACACTTGCGGAGAGTGATTGTCCCCCACCCCTTCAATCTTCGAGCTGGTCCGTCGGATCATTGGGAGCATGTTGGCTACCCTAATACCCTCGTGTCGTTTCCCTAGTCTTACGCCCTGGGTCCGCGGCTTCTGACGTATATTTACATTACTTTTGCTAAGCATACATCATCCAGTAACATTTGCATATCCGATTATCGGCCCCTCCCTCTGGTGTAACACTAGCCGTTCAATCTTAGCGCATGTTGTGTTACATCATATTGTATTCAGAGCCGATCATGTTAACCTCTGTGCTTAGCACCTTTGATTAACTTTTTTTTTCGTTTCCGCATTCGTTCGCATGAATCACATATTTCAAAATTCATAGCATGTGCATTCATACGTTCACGTCATCTCATCGTCGTAGGAAGAAAATGCTAGTTGTACAATTTATCTAGATATAGGATCATTCGAACATGCGCTAAAATTATGGTCTATTGTAGGTGATGAGCACTTTGATGCAGATCACGAGTATGATCCAGATATCCCTGATCTTTTGCCGGAAGATCCCGGTAGTCTGCATTATCAGGATGACTTGCCTGATCTTGCAATGGCCGAGTCGTCTGCTCTTGTCGGTAGGGACTTTAGAGATAGTGAATTAGTGAGAGGGCGAGAGAAAGAGATAATTAGACATAGAACAAGAAAAAATCAGAGAATTAGGGAGAGACCGAAAAAGAGAAATTTGGAGAATGAGAGGAAGAGAGGGAAGGAGAAAATTATAGAGCAACAAACAGAGAAGCAGATAATTAGCAAGGGAGGCAAAGAGAAAAATAGGAAGAGAATCAGATATAGAGATGGGAGATTTAGACGTTGAGGGAGAGAAAGAGATAAACAGGGAATTAGAGAGAGACAGACAGAATTACAGAGAGAAAATGAGAGAATAAGAGAGTTATAGAGAGAAAATCAGAGAGAAAGTTAGAGAGAATCAGATAGTTAGAAGCGAACAAGATAGCATAAGAGAATTAGAAAGAAAGAAAAGAGAATCAAAGAAAGATACAGACCTAAAAATACTTCAAAAAAAAAAAACGTACCAAATCCCGAATCCTATTTCCGCCTCCACTTTGACCCTCGCCCGAATCCGGCGCTAGAGATGCGAGTTCGGAGTAGAGCTGCCAAATCGGTTGGGAGAAAGTCCGATGATTTCAAGCTCGGTGATTCTCCCCGTGATGGAGTGAGAGCAGAGAATAGAGAGGATAGAAGAGACGGGAGAGAGACGGGATTACGGTGTGTACGGGCCGTCGTCGAGACTCGAGAGAGATGGAGAGAGCGAGAGTATGAGGGAGACTATTACTCTGGAAGAGGCTGGGACTCTGAGGACGAGAACGAGACTGGGAGTCTGGGACTCTGAGAACGAGAACGAGGGAGGGAGACTGGGACTCTAAGAAAGAGAACGAGAGTAAATTTTTTTTAAAAAAAAATCCTTTAAAAAAATCACACAATGAGAACCGCACAGCCGTTTATGCGAAGTTCTGTTCGTTTTCAACATTATTCTGTTCGGAAATCCAAACAGAACGACCATGTCTAATGAAAGATTATCTGACCAATCTTCTAGTCTATTTTTTATAGATTTTGTTAGATTCAGTTTACTTATTTATTTTATTCCTTGCAGATTGTTCTTGATATTTTTAATTAATATACTTTCACAAGATAGTGATAAATTATCTGAGCACCCTTATTGTCTAAGTTGTTTATACCTTTTGGTAGATTCACTATATACATTTATTTTATTCGGTGTATATTGTTATTAATAGCTTTAATTAGCCTACTTCCACAATATAGTGATAGATTATCTGAGCAAACTTTTTCTCTACATTTTTTTCGTTATCTTTCCGTAGTTTTTGTTTACCTATTTCTTTGATTTAATGCATATTTTCTTGATAGCTGTAATTAATATACTTTCATGAGACAATGATAGATTATCTAAACATCCATCTTGTCTGGGTTTTTTATGATATCATTTGGTAGATACAATTTATTCATTTATTTTATTGTGTCCGTATTGTTCTTATATTTTTAACTTAACTACATTCACAAGATAGCAATGGATTACCAGACCACCCCTCTTATCTTAATTTTTTTCTGATATCTTTTGGTATACTCGGTTCAATTATTTATTCTATTCAGTTCATATTATTTTTGTCTACGCAAGTTATCTACTTTCACCAGAAAATAATGAGTTACATGAACATCGTTCTTGTCTGATTTTTTTCTGATGTATTTTAGTGCATTCAGTTTACTTATTTCCTTTACTTGGTCTGTACTATTCTTATTCTTGCAGCAAACTTACTATTACAAAACTGTGACGAACTACCTGAACGTCCTTCTTGTATTTTTCCTGATATATTTTGGTAACTTCAGGTTAATTATTTCAGAAGTTAACTTTTATGCTCAGTAAATGTTAATTTTTTTAGTCACTTAATGTGTATATTATACATATTTATTTCTGAAAATATTTTAAATCTTGATAACACACGTGTTCACAAATAAGTAGACTAATTAAATTCATGTAAACATAACCAATTTGATTTCCATACCAATCGCGGAAGAATTAAATTGGTTTTGTAGATTAACCAAACGACCAAAAAGATATTAATTTTTTTTCATAAAATGATAACACTATCAAATTAGCCATGTATACTTTTTTTTACAAATTCATTTTCACATTGTAACACAACAATAAGAAATAAACTATGCAAGTGTGAATTATTCTTGAGATCACGAGGACAGTAATATTTGGATTATATCAAGACTGTGTTTTCACAAGCTTTTGGAGATGACCTATATCATATTTATCCTCTACGGTTTGAGATTTCTTTTGATTTACATCGGCATGAATGAGTGGAGACGCAATAGAATGAGCCTATCAATGTAAGTCCTGAAATTTGAATAAATCATTTAAAATAATAGAATATTAGTATCTATTGGAATTCTGAGTTTAATAAATGAAACCAAGTTACAATAAGTTTGGGGATAATAAATAATGATAAAATTTACCAGCATTTGACAACGATATGTTGTTTCTTTTACCAATCAATCAAATTCACAGTATCATAATCAACCAAATATGAATCTTATTTATATTGATTTTTCTAGGATAACAGTAACTGTAATCATCATATACCTAGAAAAGGCATTATTTTTGAATTTTTTATAGTCACCTGAATTGTCAATTAAGCACTGCTGTATTTTTTTATAAGAAGTGAAGGGAAATATGCATAGGACAAGGATCAGACGGATAGACTTTTAAACCCTAGAACTATTATGAAATTATTTACAATGATAAATACTTCCCTTTCATTGTTGTTTTATAAAATCTAGCTCAACCAGTGACATTGGATATGATCCCACATAAGCCACTCAAGATCACTACATTTGCTGATTATATACACAAGCTTGGTCTACATACAGAAGCCTTTGAAACACCAGCTGTGGAAGAATATGGTATCTCAATGACACATGAAGCCAAAAAATGCACTTGTACAGCAGGGAAAGATCATATTTAACTCTAGTGAATGACTTTGAGTGTCGCTTCCAAAGTGATTGAATTATATCTTCTGTTCTTGAATTCACATTTAGTGTATTTTCATTCGGCTTTAAATTTGAAAATTGATATTATTTTTGAACCTTATAAGCATTTACCTTGTGCCTGAATATACCCCAACGTTCTTACACAGTTTGACTTATGATGGGCTCAATATTTTTTTTCATTTCTAATTGGGTTTGACTTTTAAGCTCTATTTGATTTGAGTTCAGCTTAATGATTTTCTATTGTCTTTGATCATATTTCAGTCTCGATGTGAATTGGGTTCTAATCAGCCTTGAAATCACCTATCTCAATGAAGATTAGTCTTTACATATTTTCTACCAACATCACATAAATTGATTTAATCATGTATGGAGATTATTCCTGTAACCTACTTGACAATTGAATATTTCATCGAAGAGTCAACAGTATTTCTGAAATTCCTATGAGTATAGGAATTTTTTTTTGCAAACTAGATTCCCAATAACATTTGTTCTATTTATATAAAAATAGTGTATATTAAATGACATCAGCGTGTCTCAATACCAGTGTGCCAAAAAGATCCAAGAGCTTAAAAATAAAAAAATTGTCTTGAAAAAAATACCACGCGTCACATCTAAAGAAGATTAAGTCACATCAAATCTAAAAAATAAAACACTAGTACTCTCAATAAATCAAATGATTTATTCCACATTATCAAATAAAATGAAAAAATTGTATAGAAAATAAATACCCAAGGTTACATCTAAAAAAGAGTAAGACAAGTTTGAATAGCTAGTCGCTAAAAATCAAGAAATCAAATGATTTATTCTGGTCTATAGATTTGAAAATAATATTAATACAAAATGATCACACTGGATTACATCTTTGGAAGCCCAAGAAAAAAATTAAAATAACTAATCTTATATAAGTTAAGACAGACTTGAGGACTCTAGAGAATAAATACCATAGTTTACATCTAAAGAAGAGTAAGAAAAGTTTGAAGACCAAATCTACAAAAATCAAACTGGTATTTTGGTCTCAATAAATCAAATATTTTATTTTGCTCTATCGGATTCAAAGTAAAGAAAAAATTTAAAAACAAAATAATCATCCTAGGTTACATCTTCAAAAGCCCAATATTTTTTTAAATAACTAATATTATAAAAATTAAGACAGACCTGAGGAATCTAAAAAACAGATAATACACGAAATATGAGAGAAATATCCTCCAGGATATTTATAGTTTTAAAGGGAGATTTATCTGAGCCCTTCATCTGGTTTTGGACGGTTGAGATGTATAGAGAGAGAGAGAGCGCTTCATCAGGTTCTCCCTATAAATACAGAAACAAGAGAGAGAGAGATAGAGAGAGATATAGAGAGAGACAAAGAAGAGAGAGAGAGAGAGAATGGCGTCGTCTTCCTCGTCGCAGTCTGCGTACTCTCCGCCATACCCAAACGCGTCCAAGCTTTCAGATTCTCAGTGTTTTTCTCAGTACTCCGCTTCTCTTAAATGTGAGCAATCTCCGGTGAAATTCTTATGTTTTTCGGAGAAATATCAATCATATGTAGTCACATGATTTCATTTTTGGTGAATTATCAATCATGTTTATATTCGTGATTTTTTTTCTTGTTGAATATTAAAATCGATAGTTGTTTACATGATTGGCTCTTCGGGGTGATATCATTCATTTTAATCTGCTTGATTTCCTTTAATTTGGTGAAGTATCAATCGTTATATGATTTCCTTTTGGTGGAATATCAATCGTATTGGTTTGCATGATTTACTCTTTGGCGACATAACAATCATATCAATGGACATGAGTTTCTGTCTGGTGGAAAATTAAAATCGATATTTGTTTACATGATTGGCTTTTCGGGGAGATATCATTCATTTTAATCTGCTTGATTTCGTTTAATTTGGTGAAGTATCAATCGTTATATGATTTCCCTTTTTTTTGGAATATCAATCGTATTGGTTTACATGATTTACTCTTTGGTGACATAGCAATCGTATCAATAGACATGATTTCATTTTTGATGAAATATGAATCATATTTGTTCACATGATATCATTTTTAGTGGATTATGCGTGGATTCTCTGTTAGACCGCAATTTAATGAGTCGTGAGGAGTTTAAACATGTTTGATTTCATTTTCGATGAAATATCAATCATATTTATTCACAGGATTGACACCGCAATTTAATGAGTCGTGGGGCGTTTAAACATGGTTGGAATTTGAAAGTTTACGTGTCTGATTTTGTTTCTATTTCTCTAGTCGGCTTGATTTTATTTTGTGGAAAATCTAAATACATTGGAAAATCCATTTCACAGCCACTGGTACATACTTGATTTCTAGATTACCTACTCGCTTTCATTATGTCTTTAATAGTTTCCTGGGTATTTTCATTCATTTTAGCGTTTTATCCTCTTAATTTTGTCCTAAAATAATCACCTTTGTGTAATTATTCTTCAAATTTTAGGTCTAGAGACTAACTCGGAGAAAAGCAAATGTCAACAACAATTTGACGACTACAAAGAGTGCAAAAAGAAGGAGGTATTGACTACATTTCTCTTTTCCCCATAACATTTCCTGCTGCTTGCCGTTTTTCTACTCAAATATTCTTGTTGTGTTTTGTGTTGTTCTCAACCACAAGGGGATGAGAGAGACTCTGCCCGCTATTTGTTTCTCGAATGATATGAAGAAAATTTTGACGTGTTCATTACTGATAATTTTGTTAAAAATCGAATGATAGCGCCATCTAGACGACATGAGTTTTTTAACGTAGGGAGTAACAAGGATCAGAATCCCTACTCTTTCTGCATTGTTTCAAGTGGTATTCGATAGGATCACAACCCCTCTTAGGTATTTGTATCATTTTAACTCAGAAATTTGGTATTTTCAGTCTTGCATGTTTCCCTTTTAATAGGGTAGTCATCCCTTTTGAGAAAACCATTATTAAAGTCAAATGGATGTTTGAAGCCCTGCATGGGTAAGGCACCTCGCCGCCTCATCGTCTGCATCCTCCCTTCGATTTGGGTTAGGCACTCCTTGATGTCATTTACCCTCATTTGTCTTGATGATGACTGATTATCACTAAAGTTGGCGCCATCCATTAATGTTAACCCTCAACTTAGTAAAATTATAGTTAAAAAATCATCATCCTCGTCAACATCATCCATTATTCTTCAAGCGCTTATAGCTGTCAATGATCTGGGATGCTTCTAAACCATCCTCAACTCCCTCCCCAAGTGATTATTTCTGCTTCACTGTGTCCAGGCTGATTAGCCCTGTTGAAAACCTGATCCCTCAGATTGACCCCTCATCTACCCCTTTCTCGATACTGACCCAAATCTAGGTTCCTATCAGCGCTCTCTCTTAATCATTTCGATCTTCTTTTTGGGACATTGTTACGATCCCATCATATCTAGGGCATATTTGTCATTTTACCCTTGAGGGTATTTCTGTCATTTTCCACTCTGCTTGTATTTCACTTTAAATAGTGCAGCCCTTCCTTCATGGGGGCAAGCCAGAAGTATTGATGAAGCTGAAGTTGAAGCCCGCCATCTCTCTTCTCCTCTATGTCTTAGAACCTTCTCTTCCCTTGCGATCCCCGTTCCCCGTGATCGTCTCTACTTCACTGCATCTTTATGCAGTTCATTGCCAGATGATCCCTGCCTCCTCCCCTCAGCCTTTCTTCTTCTACCGCCCCCAAAAAAAACCTGAATTAAGGTTCTTAGTAGAAAGAAGTTTTTGATTTTTACTTAAGGAAGCTTTTCTGGTAATCACTGTCCATCTGTTGCAAAAGTGTCAATCAGCGTTGCCTTGTGTTTTAAATTAATTTTTCATGGGTAGGTTTATTGCTAGACAACCATTTATTGTGACTTAATAAGTATTTGATTCTGTAGAGGGAAGCCCGGCTGGAGCGCAATCGAAGCCGATCCCTGTTCCAATGACTACAGCTTACGACAGATCGCATTAACGATCAAAGTTTCATTTCCATAATAAGGTATATAGATTTTTTGAAGTATTTCTTGCGCATGTTTCTTCATCTATTTGTGAATTCCTGCTGGTGGTGTTTCTAAGATGATATAAGCGCTACTAATACGTCTCTCTTTTTGCATATTTACCAGACGATAGGAGTTTTTTAGCTGTGAATTTTTGTGATATGAATGTTTTGCTAGATAACTTGATCAGCCCATGTTTTTGATTTGAATCGTCGGGATTTTTCTTTGCGTCGATTAAAAGTATTTTCAGATGACATAAACAACTTTTTGTGGGATTTTTTCATTTTGCATACTTATGTTTGCAATCTCTCTGTTTCGTCGTGATGGTTAATTTTGGTATCCCCTCTGATTATTTAGTTTATATTTTCATTATTAAATACGCGTGGGGTAATTTAATGGATTTCCCTATCCGATCTCTTTCATGTTGGTTAATTTACCGAAATTGTATGTTTTTTTCTTGTTGGAATTTTGTTTAGGAAAATAAGTTACACAGGGCAGATATTGTGGAGTGCACTATCTACTATCGTTCATAATTAAATTAAATTCACACAATTTCAGCAAGAGTGCACTCAACCCTATTATGATTCTATTAGAGGTTTTGAAACTAGTTTAGTTTCTCCATTTTACCTGTTCTATTGTAAGAGGTAGAAATGGTCAATATTAAAATCAAACTAGTTTTTTGTGTGTATAAAGTAGATTGTCAAGAAATTAAGTACGCATAAATAGGGAGATCATATTCTTGGTATACGATTAATACACTTAATACGCTTAATAATAGAACAAATGTAATGACTAGAGGCTAAATGACCATATACTTGGTCATTGAGTTGATGCAAAATAATCCAAGGAAAATAAAATAAATGGCAATCCCCTGAGTATCACTATAGTAAGTTCATACAAAGTAGTGAATACTTCATCTACAGTCCAAGTTTCCAAATATAAGGACCTTATGATATGAACTGTTACCCCGATGAGGATAACACAGGGTTAACAATGTTGAATATTCGTTCATTTTAAGACGAGTGATCATGTCATATGCAATATGTTATCATCTCAACCATAGTTGATTATTATTTCTGTGTTAAATATTCTGATCCTCTGATTCTCATGAGGATTTTCTTGTATTCTCCTGGCTTCTTTTGAGCATAAATTTTCCTCATCTAGGTGAGAGCTAATTTACAAACTTCACTAGATATTTTTCCTCATAACTGGAATTTTGACTAATATTTTGCCTAATTATTTACAGGTATCTAGTATTGACAAGTTCTTTAAATGATATTTTATCTAGTTTTTTATCCTAGAAAAGCGAATAAAGTTGTCCAATACTTTATGGGTTTATTTTGGTCTTTTCAGGTGTGGTTTCAGGATGAATGGCTGATGTTTTGGTGAAAATGAGATATTATAATGAAGGATCCTCCTTGGATAGTTGGACTTACCACGTGTCATACTGTGATTGAATAACATGAATACAAAAACCAGATGATGACATCTGTGATGCCATCTATGGCAGTTGGAGGTAAGACCTTGAAACACCACAATCAGTTTCTAAAAGAATAAATTTTTTTTTTAAAGAAAGTGCATTATTTTTGTCCAAACTTTTTTTTGGCGTAAAAGTTATTCCAAAAAAATATTTTTTTGGCGTGTTGATGATTTAGATATTAAGTATTATTTAAGACCTTGTGGAGTGGAAGACAACTAGGCAAGTTATTCTGGTTAATGAAATCCTTCATTAAACCAGACCTAAAGCTTGGTCTGGTTCCGGTCCAGTCTTGTCTAGTCCGAGTCATGTAACCTTGACTAGTTAGAGTAGAAAAGTCAAATTCAGAAAAAAAATGACATGGATTTCCCTTTCAAGGAATAAGTATTACAAAGTAATCTTTAAAATCCATTTTAAAAAAAAAACTCCCATTGGATGCTACTTCCTTAGCATTGGCTCCATTTGATTATCACACCATCATCCAACATAACATTCCTTAGATGTTGCAACCTTTAAGAAGCATAGCCACCCATCAATATTTGAAATCCAAAATGGAAAAGGGCATCCCAAAAGATAAATAATAAGATCACCAAAAAATGCTCATAGTTTTTTTGTCACCACCATTTTTCTCTTTAGTCTCCTTCACTTTGCCATCTTCCTCTTCGTAATCATAGGCAGTTTTATGAGCCCATCATTTAATAAAATTTTATAGATATAGATTCTGCTGATTGTCATCCTTAAAGCACCTTGAGAGTGCTTATCTTTCAGTTAAGCTCCGGCTTCCAGAGATCAGAACAAAAAAGGATCAATATTCTGTAGGATCATGTCAGTATTGGAAAAGACCATCATTTAAATGGAGTAATGAAACTATCTCTTACGAGGAAGATCGTTTGATCAAGGAAGAGAGAGAAACTCTCTCCGAGGTTCACCGCAAATTGGAGATCTGCCCAATTTTTTCAATAATGCTTGAGCGGGCCAGGAACGATGTAATACTTTCGCATCTTCTTCAAGCGGAGGAGCTGAAGTAATAGAGAGCGTTAAAAGATTTGTCTTTCCGATTATAAATTTTTTGAAAGTGGTGATCCCTCTTCTTTCAAAAAAAATCTGTTTCGATAGTGCAATCGATGCACAAACAGATAGGAACTCATTTGCAAGCATTGAAAGCTGTGGATATTTTCTAGACCCAACTTCATACAACCGTTTGCTTGGGTCATCATGAGGACCTGTGCAAGGCTCTTTAAAGTAGTCGTCCAGTTCATCTCTAGTAGGTCTTATACTTGTTTTCTCCCAGTTCCATCAATACAAGCATCAATTTTGAACTCTTGAATAATTTGTTGGTTGGTTGAAGTTTAAGAGTCAGAAAGTTTGTCAAGAAATGACAAAGTAGTGTGGATAATAAAAAACTTGTCATCATCAAGGATAAATTCAAGCCTCTTTCTTAGGTACAATATTATCAACTTCAATTGATCTTGATAATCTATCAACTTCTCCTCCATTGCAGCTTACACTCTTTCAAGTGACCTTGTTTGTTCATTTTTAAGAGACCTTTGGATATTAGGACTAGGACTGTCCCATTTGTGAATTACATATTACAATTGATCTAATAGAAGCTGATGCCCCCTCAAAATAGTTGATGCAGTTGTGTCATGTGATTGTTAAAGAATGCAAGTAGCATCGCCAAAAACTTCAAGTTCAATCACAAAAATTAAGTTACTCCTTTAAGTCATGAAATTCGACTAAATTACCCCTACAACTACAGAATTCAATTATAAAAACCTATATAAAACATATAAACTACATATAGTAACTATATAATAACTCATTAAACACCTATAAAGTTCCATAACAATGTACTCTCTTCATCTCTTTATACTTAACTAACCACTTATTTAGTTATATAATTAGTTAATTCTCTCCCTGTCTATCTTCTTAATATATATAAATACTTCTCTAGCTTACTTATCTATACTTTTTAAAATAATTTTACCCCATCTATCTAGCTTCTTCTTCTTTTTCTTTACTCTTATTAAACTACTTACTCTTATTAAATACTCATCTTTTCACTAACTGCATTACTATCATTCTTAAATATAATATCTAATATCTTAATTCATTGTTATTCTTAGTATCTATAATATATAAGTACATATAATATCCGATATTTTCTCTTCTCTATTTCTCTTATTCACCTATTATTATATCTACTTACTATTACTTATCTCTTCTTATACTTACTATCTCTATTATTTCTACTCATATTAACGAACAAGTACATTATCGAATACATACCTAAAGCCCAGTCCCTGTGGAGACGACCTTACTTTAACTATACATTTGAATAAGTTTATATATTTTATCAAATTTATTTGATTGTAGGCTAATTAAATTTACAATGACATTTACAAATTAACACCCCAATTTGCTTTCATCTGAATACTTACTTTGTTTTTATGTAGAAAATTGCTCCCCTTGTCTATTACAGCTTTCTCCTCTCAAGTTGATTGAATCACTTCATATGTGGAGTTTCACATAGTAGGGACATCTTCAATGAGAAAGTTCAGATCTACCATGCCTGAATCATGGCATAAAGTACAATTGTGGCGAAGCTCAAACAGCGATGATGAGTTTTTTAAATATATATAATTTCTTTAAATGAAAGCAAAGTATAACTCGTGAGAACAATTTGGTCCTCATTTCCTCTATAATATGTGAAAGTATATACCAAAATATTTTAAATGAGAATTAGAAATCTGAAATTTTAATATACTTAAATACCTAACTCCTTCGAGCCTCGTCACACCACCAAGTTTCAAACATATCATTATGAACCTTTCTATATTTTAAATAGTGGTTTTAGTATTATTATCATTATATGTTGTGATAGAAACACCTATAAAAAGGGTAAATACATGTGTATCAAGCCATTAGTACATAACGGTTTATTAGATATAACTTACCTTAATGTGTGAGATTATTATTCTTTACAATGTTGGGTAATGCTTCCGCAACTATGCACCTTAATGAGAACCACTAATTGATGAACACCAAAAAATCAATCCATATTTCATCAATCAAATGCCTGATGATCCCAAGTATGGTGACTCGGTTCGAAGTGGTTCAAATGTCCATCGTGAGCAACATTTTTTTCTGTTAACATGAGCAACCCTTTCAGTTTCCACTTTCTGGGATTTCTGAATCAGGAGTTATTGCCCTCATAAATTAAAGGAATCTGATGCATGCTCTATTAGAATATCTGAACTTCCAAGAGTCAATGAAAATTAAGGATAAATATAAAATACTTAATTCATCAGCTTTTGTAACTTCAGATATCGGTACGCATGAAAATTAATTTAAAAACACATAGAGCGACACTATTGTCAATCATATGATTGCCGAATTTGGAAAATTGTGTCATTAAATCAGGAAAATTTACTGAGTATTATAGAATTAAAAATTTTGTGATAACCTACCCATTGTTTTGTATACCTGTAAGGGGGACCAAACTGTATTTTCAATGGGATCTACACATTTTCGACCAATTATCACTTCTCATTTAAGTATTATCAGCTGCATTTTGGAACTATTTCTACAGAAATCATCCAAGAAAAACTATACATTGAATGTAATTAGGAAAACCAATTGACACTATTCAAAGATACATTGGAGAGGAGATAGATAAACCACTTCTCTCGGTAACTTTCTTTGACGGATTTGCATACCCACTAAAAAGGTAAAAACTTCAAATAGCCTTATACGACGGTCGTCTTGTCATAATGCTATTGAATTATTTATGGAAGCCAATGTCTACGTCGATGGTCTTGATTCCCAATTAATCTGAATTACTATTGTAGGGGCTATTTGGGTCAGAAATGTTATCACTAAACATGAACGATGGATTACCACGTAGCTCATTATTCAGAATATTATTGTGAGTCTCATTGAAAATACTATTACCCTCCCAACTATGGACCCTCGCAAAACATGTGTTCCTGAGAAATTTTAAAGAGGGAGGGCTGGCTGATATCATCTTAAAGATAAAATAAAATTTAAAAAATAAAAATAAAATGGACATGTTACAATGCAGGTGAGTCATACAATAATGAGCTGAGTTAATAAGGGCTCTGGATGTAATAAAAATATGGAAATAATAAAGAATAATTGAATCATATTACTTTTTAGACCATGTTTTAATGATGTAAAATTCCTCTAAGTAAGTCAAATATTAATTTCCCTTTGGAAGGTTTGAAAAATTTGGGGAAAGAAACTCCCTTGGGGAAAATACTGCCAAAACAACCAAACTATTACAGAGAGGGATAAAAAACTAAGCCCTTTCTGATTTAAAGAGTAGGTGTACTAGGAGCAAGAAATGGGCTTGGGAAAATGTAGGCCGGCGAGAGAGCCCAAGTGGGGGCAGGAGACATCGAGCAAGGGCAAGAGATACCAAAAGGCAGTTGGAGATGCCAAATAGGATCAGGCAAGACCGGGGACAAGCTGAGTCGAGACGTGAGACGAAAAAGGTGGGTGGAAGATCCATTTGACTCCTTGAATGATACTATACCTATCGTCAATCATGTTGATTAGTGGCATAGTTGTGTAAGTGGCCCTTGAACTTGAGACTTCAAACACGTCTTGTGGATGGATGGTTGTGTTTAGACTATGATATATGAGTTTCTAGACAGGAGATTCTTAATCGTCCTAACTTGGATGTAAAAATAAGCTTAAGAAATTGATTGTTTGCGCATAATGGAATCGTTCACCTGAAATATCCTAGCTCAAAGGGTCACACACACAAGGTTTTTGGACGTGGTGGCTATAATCTATGTTTGGGGACTTTTATTAATTGTTTCAGAGGATGGGGACTTTCATTCATTTTTTCCTTGAAAATACAAATAGAAGGGGCACCTACAACTCATACCCATGTGAGTTATTTTTAGTGCCCCCATACTCTTCCCTTAGTGCTTCTTGTAGTGGGGACTAGTTGGGAAGGAAATCATATTTCTGGCGACCTAGTTCTCTCAATGAAGAGGAGATCCACTGCTCTGAAGATTGCATGGATACATATTGAGAATGGACCTCTGAATGACTTCAAGATGCCCGTTGGAGGCCCCAAGAAATTACTGATTTGATATATGTGTGTTATCAAGCCTGAAATGTTTAAATCCATTTTTAGAATGATGTTTTGAATTTCGTACATTTTTATGTATTTTAATGGATTTTTATGACAATATATTGTGAATTTTTTTTTTGAGTTAGTATATGTTTTTCCTGAATTTGTTGACATAAAATTTGTAGATATATGGTTTTTCTAAGTCGCAATACATATGATTTTATAATTTTTGGGCTTTATTTAAATTTATATGAATTTTGAGATATTTCTGGGTTGTTTATTTTTGTCATGCCATGTGTTGCTGTTCGATTCGTTGAATGTCAACCAACCAGCAGTTAGGGTTAGTGATCAGCAACTGCCAACCATTAAGCCTCATTAACGATTGTCGTCAGCCAATCATTAATCACAAACCATTATGGCATCGTATTTAGCGATTCCATAATGGCATTTATTGCTAATGATTCTCTTTCTTGTTTTTTTAATCTCAGGGTTGGCCTAGCCCATTAGAAAAAGAAATGCTTTTTTGCAATAAGTGCGACGTAGAAGCCAAGGCACAAATTTTTCAAAAATTGATTTTTAAATCTTTCGACTAGTCCAACTATGCACCACCATCCAATGTGTGGAGAGACAGGTGGCACACATATGTACACGTGACTCACTCGTTTCCATTGTGCGCACTAACGCACCCCCATATCACACATTTGTTGACTCTCCTTATTTAAATGATATAGATTTGAAAATACCGTTATTCCACCTTTTGTCTTTCATTCATAACGCGGCACATGGCACAATGGGATCTATTCATCGCAAATAATGATGAGAAATCTGGGCTAATGATCACAATAAATTCTATGACGAGGCAAACACCTAACAAAACAGCATGACGATACTAACGAGGATGGGGAGAGAGAAATCTTTGGAATAAATCAACGACTACGAATGTCCAACTCCAGGCTTGATATCTAATGATCTAGAATTCGGATTGAGCTGAAAATTTTAAGGGTAGCTTCATCTTTGTGTCCTCTATCCATCCATATGATTAGGTTTATAAATTGACCTCCAGATATTTGTACAAAACATCTTTTTGTCCTCCTAAAGAGAATGAATGAAGGAGAGTGAGGGTTTTAGAGGTGTGTCGAGATGTTATTGGTGTTTTGAGTGATTTGTGAAGATCAACAAAGAAGTGGAAAGGCTAATCTGCATCATAAAAGTGCATTGATCCTAGGGGAACATAGGGGTATAAGGCTAGTCTCTTGCCGTACATTGGTTTCTCTCCTTCACAACCCTTATTTTTACCATCATCTCATTACCATCACCATCTTCCGTTATCTCACCAACACAACCATATCCAATATCATTCTCGAACCTGTCACCTTCGTCTCTTATAAAAACCCTAAATCACCTAGTCCATCATCTTCTTCTCAGTCTCACAACCACCCATCCATTATTCCATCGCATCAATTAGTTAGATCATTATCATTTCTTCTTCCAACATTCTATTTTTCCGTCATCCATCCACATCCACTCACATCCATTCACCCATTTCATCATCCAATCTTATTATTCATCTTCTGCATCCATCATCGCTTCACATATTCATCTATCTCACACTCTCATTTCCATTAGATCTATCCACGCCCTCCTACCTATTCATCATATTATTATTCATATCATCCTTATAATATAATAACTATGACCCTCTCATCACCTTGGATTCATCACATCACAGTACCCTATTTTTATACGTATCTCCTTTCATCCATCTTGAATCATCATATAAAGAGTATTTAAGCCCTAATATCTGTTCACTGTGGAGATGACCCTTGCTCATCACTAACTAGTCAAATTATTTTACCACTACAAGTTTTTATAGTTCTATTAATTGGCCCAAATATTAACAACAAATTAAAACCTAAATTTGAGTTCATCACTATGCAAAGGTGATGATTTTGATTTTTTTGCTATGATTGGGTTTTCAGATCCGTCTTTGATTCGATTATCCGCTATGCAATTGAGTTCAGATTGTATCATTGAAGGCCCAACTTGTCAACATAAAGGGTCATTGAGAGAGGCTGACAGGAAGAAATAGAGTTCGAAAGAGGTAAGTGGCGAGGGAGAACAATAAAGAGATGTCAAGTGAGGAAACTAGAGATAGAATATTAAAAAATAAAACGTGAAAGAAGATATAAAGGAAATGAGGAATAGATAAATTTGAGAGAAGTATGGACCCTAAGAATAATAATGCAAAAAATAATATGTAAAGTAACTCATGGTAGAGGTGGACTTGTATCTGCACTTGAATCAATCCAAAACTACTAGCCTCTAAATTAGCATGAATGTCAAAAAAATATGAAATAGATAAATCTCTCTTAATTAGTCGTCAATTTCCTTTTATGATGCCAGATAAAAAAAAAAAATATATTGAAAGATCTATCTACAAAGAAGGAATAATGAACAATCCACAAAATTAATCTGCAAAGTAACTCCTGGCAGAGTTGGAGTTGATGTGAAACGACGACGGCCGGGATCGATCGGCGCGTTTCACGTCACAGGGTTATGATGCGAATGTAAGGGATGTAAGCCGAATGATGAGAAAATACGAATGAGCAGATAAGGACTTGACGGATAGCGACGTCGGCCGTACCGATCAACGAGATAGGAGTGATCCTAAGATCAAACTCCCAATGACCCGCTAGACCTACTAGACGTCTACTAAGTGAGGGGCGTCTAACAGCCCTGGAGCGTTCGGTGTCCAAGTCGGATGACAACCCGTCTACCACAAGAATCCCTACGCTTGACAAAGTGGCTAGTCCTATCCGATGATGTTCGAGAATATCACGGTAGCGGACGCGATAGGGGAAGACGAGACTGTCGAAGATAATAATACTGGAGTTTATGGAGGGGAGACGAGACTGACCTTTGTATCGCTTAGTCCAAGGCGTCCAAGTCGTCGAGCGGATGCTTAGTGTCAGGTCGTGCGGACGAGTGTCGTTGACGAGGACGAAACCGGGTGCGGACGGTGCGGTCGTAACTACCAGCAGAGAGCTGAGTCCACGGGTGGCGAGCAGCAAGAGTCGGAGCAGAGGGCACACAAGGCGCGCGCTTGGCTGGCGCACGGCGTAGTCGTGTGGGAGGGCAAGACAGCGAACCAAGTATCGTGAGAATAGTCGTGTGGGTGGGGCAGAAAACCAAGTAATCGGTTATGGCGTAGAGGGTGGGAATCAAGAAATCAGGAAAGATGAGGGCAAGGGGAGGGCGAAGGGGAGGACGAAGGGGAATCAAGGAGATATGGTGAGATCAACAAATCAAGAAATCAAGAAATCATGAAATCAAGAAATCAAGAATTCAAGAAATCAAGAAATCAAGAAATCAAGGGGAAAGAAAGGTGGGAGATCAAGAAAGACAAGAGGAGGCGGTTGGGAATCAAGAAACGATGGGGAAAAGGAGGGTAGGCGATCAAGAAAGGCAAGACGAGGCGGTTGGGAATCAAGAAACGATGGGGAAAAGGAGGGTAGGCGATCAAGAAAGGCAAGACGAGGCGGTTGGGAATCAAGAAACGATGGGGAAAGGGGGGTGGGCGATCAAGAAAGGCAAGACGAGGCGGTTGGGAATCAAGAAACGATGGGGAAAGGAGGGTGGGCGATCAAGAAAGGCAAGACGAGGCGGTTGGGAACCAAGAAACGGGGGATATGGTCTAGAAGCGGGGAAGGAGGGGTGGCGTCCAAAGAAAGGTGGGCGAGAGGGGCTGGATGAAGGAGAAGGGAGGGGTGGATGTAGGAGAAGAGGGGCAGGGGATCAAGAACCTGGCTGGCGTCGGGTTCTTGATGGTCGGGACAATGCTCCCTCGATGGAGCGGATTCCCAGCTTGGTCGCGGCGTCGATGACTTTCAGGAGCCTCCAAGAATTCCCGGAGTGATCTCGACGGAGACTCTTCTCAGCCCTGAAGGACAGCGACTTCTTGAAAATCTTTAACCCGTGCCGGAGTGATCTCGACGGCACGCTTCAGCATGATCCTCCCGGAGTGATCTCGATGGAAGAAACGTGGGCTCTACCCACGGAGTGATCTCGACGTGGGGTGGGGCTAGCCAAACCCCCTACACTATAACTACGATAGGGGGAAGATCAATTGCAACTCAATTTTCAACAATGATTTTCCAAATGTTCCTTGGGCATGCCATCCCCTTATATAGGGAGGATGGGTGCCAAGAGAACGTGGGAGAGGACGAACCGTCGCAAGACGTGGTTCGGCCTCTCCTTACAAATTCAAATACAAATATGAAAATAAAAGGAAATGACGAAGGACGGGGCCTAACATCGGCCCAATCCATAAATCCAGAAATATAAGAAAATAAACATAAATGAAAATGCATACTTACCCGGAGTACTTAAACCCCGGGTGGCGAGCGTCGGCACGAGCTGCTCGGCGTGGCTGTTGTCGTCCCGTCGCGTCATCCTCAATCTGGCTCCTCATCTTTGCGGCGTCATCCTCGAGATGGTCCTCCATCAAAGTAACTCCTGGCAGAGTTGGATTTGTATATGCACTTAATGTCATTTTAAAGCCACTATCCTCTACACTACCATGAATTCCAATAAAATACGAAATGGATAAATCTCTCTAGTCCCCTGAATTATTTGTCAATTTCCTTTTATGAAGCCATATAAATATTAACCTCTTCAAAGAGCTATCTACAAAGAATACTATTTCAGAAGGAATCATGAATAATCCAGAAAACTAATCTGCAAAGTAACTCCTGGCAGAGTTAGATTTGTATCTGCACTTAATATCGTTTCAAAAATACTATCATCTAAACTATCATTGATGCCAATAAAACATGAAATGGATAAATTTGTTTGATCCCCTGAATTACTGATCAATTTCCTTTTATGAGGCCAGATAAAAAAATAATCTCTTCAAGGACTTTGTATCTGCACTTAATATCATTTCAAAACCACTATCATCTAAAATACAATTAATGCCAATAAAACATGAAATGGAAATTTTTCTCTGATCCCCTGAATTACTAATCGATTTCCTTTCATGATGCCAAACAAAAAATTAATCTCTTCAAGGACTTAGTGTCAGCACTTAATATCATTTCAAAGCCACCATCCTCTAAACTACCATGAATTGCAATAAAATATGTCATCGATAAATCTCTCTTATTCCCTGAATTACTAGTCGATTTTCTTTTATGATACCATATAAAAAAATAATCTCTTCAAGGATCTATATAAAAAGATCCTTCTTCCTTCCTCCTACTTCCTCTAAACTAGCATGAATTCCAATAAACTATGAAATGGATAAATCTCTCTAATCCCCTGAATTACTGGTCAATTTCCATTTATGATGCCATATAAAAAATTAATCTCTTCAACGATCTATATAAAAGGATCCTTCTTCCTTCTTCCTCTAAATTAGCATGAACTACAATAAAATATGAAATTGATAAATCTCTCTAATCCCCTGAATTAGTAGTCAATTTCCTTTTATGATGCCATATAAAAATTAATCTCTTCAAGGATCTATATACACAGATTCTTCTCCCTTCTTCCTTCTTCCTCTAAAGTAGCATGAATTCCAATAAATTATGAAATGGATAAATCTCTCTAATCCCCTGAATAACTAGTCAATTTCCTTTAATGATTCCATATTAAAATTAATCTTTCCAAGGATCTATATAAAAAGATCTTTCTTCCTTCTTCCTTTAAACTAGCATGAATTCCTATATACTATGAATTGGATAAATCTCTCTTATCCCCTGAATTACTAGTCAATTTCCTTTTATGATGCCATATAAAAATTAATCTCTTCAAGGGTCTATATAAAAAGGATCCTTCTTCCTTCTTCCTCTAAATTAGCATGAATTACAATAAAATATGAAATTGATAAATCTCTCTAATCCCCTGAATTAGTAGTCAATTTCCTTTTATGATGCCATATAAAAATTAATATATTGAAGGAGCTATTTACAAATAATAAGATGTAGAAGGAATTATCTATAATTCTGCGATTTCAAAATAATATAAACCCTAAAACCCTCTATAAGGTTCTGAAACTCGCCGCCATGGAAGCGGAGCACGAGGTCGGAGCCGGCGCCGGCGATGGCGATTTCAACGGAGTTAATGATCTACAGAGTAAGCGCGGAAGAGAAGAGGAAGAAGGAGACGACGTGGTGGCGAAGAGGACGAAGACGGTTGAATCTGCGGAGGAGAAGACGGATGTCCCGGTTAAGATCGGTCCGAAGAGCTTCGGCTCATCTGTCGAGATGTATGATTACTTCTTCAAGTTGCTCCACTCTTGGTCTCCGAATCTTGGGGTCAACAAGGTATTAACTGCTATGCCTGTTGTTTAATCCTTTTACTGATTTTGATTCCGAAGTATGTTTTTCGTCGCGTGTTGTGGTTGTTTGAATTGCTAAATGCTATGCCTGTTGTTTAATCCTTTTACTGATTTTGATTCCAAAGTCTGTTTTTCATCGCGTGTTGTAGTTGTTTGAATTGCTAAACATTATGCGTGTTGTTTCATCCTCTCACTGATTTTGATTCCAAAATATGTTTTCGTCGCGTGTTGTAGTTGTTTGAATTACTAGCTGCTCGGCCTGTTGTTTAATCCTTTTACTGATTTTGATTCCAAAATATGTTTTCATCGCGTGTTGTAGTTGTTTGAATTTCTAGCTGCTATGCCTGTTGTTTAATCCTTTTACTGAATTTGAATTCCAAAGTGTGTTTTTCATGGCGTGTTGTAGTTGTTTGAATTGCTAAATGCTGCACCTGTTGTTCGATTCCTTTACTGATTTTGATTCCGAAGAATGTGTCTCATCGCGTGTTGTAGTTGTTTGAATTGCTAACTGTTGTACCAGTTGTTCGATCCCTTAACTGATTTTGAATTCAAAGTATGTATTTCATCGCGTGTTGTTGTTGTTTTAGTTAGTTGTTAGCTAAGTTGATTTTTACGTAATTAAGTAACTTTGTTTAATCATTTTATGATTTTGATTTAGGATGTTTTTTTCATAGCGCAATGATTGTTTGAATGATTAGGACTAGTTCGCCGCTCTTTGCATTTCTTATTTGTCGACATCTAGAAGGAACTAAAGCTTTGTTCAATTCTTTCCTGATTCTGAATTTTTAGCTTCTCATCTCAAATCACATTGGTTTATATCACTCGCAAATTACTCGATTTTGCTCGATGCTCTTCGATCTGCGAATCTCGAGATCAATAATGTACAATTACGCCCTTCCCTGATTTTAATTCGGGAAAATGTTTCATCGTGTATCTCCTTGTTCAGATTTGTCGATAATTCGTCGGCTTTTGCAGATGTAACCGCTGTTCTCGGATATCTGTAATCTCGAGTTAAACAAGATGCTATAATTTTGTTCAATTTTTTCCTGATTTCGATTTGATAAATTTATCGTAAGCGGTTGAATCTGCCGCGGAACCTGTCCCGATTATTCGATTTTACCCTTTTGTGCGGTCTTGGATTCTTTTAATATCGAGATTGACCTGATTCAACTTCTTTCAATCCTTTTACGATTATAATTTCAAAATTTTTTATCACTATATTTATCCTTTGAATCCGTCGCATCCACGTATAGCTAAGTCCCTTCCAATCATCGCGATCTTGAAACAGAGTACAGAAACTTTAATTATTCCAAAAAAAAACCTCTGCGATTCACCTCCGTAACAGATCATTGCAGATTTTCATTCCTGAATTCCTCCGTATCATCACAATCTTTGAGAAATAAAAAAATTCAAAGATTCTTGTCTTTATAACTAAACTCAACTAAACTTTCGTCCATGAAAAATTGTAAATTTCATATCTCACTACCTTCACTACCACCGGAGAAGATTCAAGATTCTGTGATAGAAAAATTAAATTAAAAAAATGAAATTCTTGTGCAGTACGAGGAACTGGCTCTTGCGGAGCTGCTTCGGCAGGGCCACGCCGAGCCGGAGACGAAGATCGGTGCGGGTATTCGATCATTCGAGGTGCGTTATCATCCCAAATTTAAGAGCCGATGCTTCTTCCTCGTTCGATCGGACGGATCTTGCGACGATTTCAGCTTCCGAAAGTGCGTCGATCGCATCCTCCCTCTTCCGGATTCCATGAAACTCTCCGACGGCGGCGGACGAGGCCGTGGTGGCAGAAGAGGGAAGAAGAGAGGGGCCCACTAGATGAACCCGGTCGGGTTCGGTCTGGTTCATGTAGACGGGTTTTTCTTCCTGGTGAGTGTTGTACGCGGGTTTTAATTAAGTTAATGGATTCTACACTACTTGCCTGTTAATCGGGTTTAAGGGCCGGTTAATGGTCTGCTTGTTTCGAATGCGGGTTTTGTTTTCCGGTCCAATTCGACTAGATGAAATGATATCTTATGTCTTATGATTAGTTTGATAAAATCCACGTTCTATTTTTATGTATTTTTTCTTACAATCTGGATATGTTTGGTCCGGTTTGCTTGATTAAGTAGAAGGCCCTTCTTTTTGCTGGATTTATGGCCCAGTGA